>NC_072470.1:12798117-12830617 GCF_027596085.1 Anoplopoma fimbria | reverse complement strand
TTTATGAGGTCATAATGTAACTATGACGTCACAATGTAACTTTATGAGGTCATAATGTAACTATGACGTCACAATGTAACTTTATGAGGTCATAATGTAACTTTATGAGGCCATAATGTTACAGAAGTGACGTAAAACTCCTTCCGGCTAGTTTGGTCCTCAAACAACAAAAGAGATGTCAGTCTCCTTTAAGATTTGTTTATACTCTCGCTTGGCACCATAGCTTGATTCTCCGCCAACGGCGTGCAAGCTCCGAGCACGCACATAGGCGTTTATACCCAATGCAGAGTTTGTATACTGTGAAGAATCAAAAAGACGACGCCATAAACCAACCTCCGAAATGTCGAGGAGGAAGATTGTGTTTATCTGTAAACTCATAGCTCATCTTCATGGACTACTTTATTGCCTCTGAGCAAGTCAAGTATCACATTCATTACAAAGAAACAAAGGTAGATTGTCCTAAATGTAAATAATGCTTTTATCAGTGAACCATCGGTGACAGTCATGTGATCACGTGTCAAGTTATAAAATTCAAAGGTGCACGACCAAATGCCCCGACGTACAGGCTGTGATCCGTCATGTTCTCGCTGGCTTCTATACGGAGAGTTTAAGCTAAGCTTTACTTTACATCCTTGCTGAAGGAGCGCATATATTGTCTTTGTTGGTGAAGACGGTTACTATTGCACCTTTATTTGTTCTTGACATGTGACTCGTTGAATTTGATTATCGAATGTGTGTTTATAGATTTCTCTCTTTGTCTTGCTTTCTCTATGCTTCATTGCATTCTACAATCTAGGTTTTTTTTGGTGATAAACTAGAATAAATCCAGTAGTTTGAAAGAGATGTTTTCACATGAATATGAAATAGATATTAGAGATGAATCATGAGCCGGTTCACTTCCTAACACTAGCTCTAAGCACATTATAATACATCAATAAAACTGCTTTTTTTTTTAAAAATCCAATCTTTATTTTCTATCATTTGACCTGTGACCAGCTGGTCACTGGCTTTGGCCAATAAGGTGCGTTTGGGTGGGTAAAAATGTCGTTTTTGAAAGGCTTAAGGCCACTGTTGAAAGCTTGGAAAAGGCTAGTTAAAGGACTTTTTTAAAAATCAAACTAATCAACAATAATTCTTATACGACAATTATTACAATAACGAATAATCAATGAATTGTTTAAAGTCATTTATCAAGTGATGATGTCAAACCCTCTAGTCCTGTCCAACATAGATTATTCCAAATGAAATGTAATGGGCGTGTGCTGCTGGTTCTTGGTTCAGTTTTGTACATAGCTCATGACATCATCATCATCATCATACAGATGATGTCCCAGTCAGCTGGTATAGGTCAGAGCCAAAAGGCTGAGGACACACCAGCTGACTGTGGGAGGGAAAAAGCAAGAAAAGAGGAACCCGTTATTCTTCACATCATCCGAAATCCTAGTCCCAGCATCCCCCCCTGACAGATTCACAGAGGCTTTCCACTATCCGAGGTCTGGTTGGTCAGCAGCAGCAGGCTGACCGTGTCTGTTGGGTTAGTGGCGATATTTATTTAAAGCAACATGCTGTCAGCTAGCATAACGTCACACAGAGAGAGAGAGAGAAAGGGTAAAGAGGTGGGGGTTGGGAGAGGAAAGAGGAAGTGTGGGTATAGAAAACAGAGAGAGAGTAGAGGACAGAACAGAGAGGCTGCATCATCACCCCTCTATGAGATGCTTTCACAGTAAGAGCTAGAAGACTCATGTCTACCAGAACAAAGAATTCCTTTCAGGTTTTTTGGGGGATCGCCTTAATACCAAATATGCAAATATAGACGAGACAAAATGAAGCTGAAACGTCGGCATTACGTTGTATGTCGGGCAGAGAAGGGGAACATCATCACAGTACAGTTCATGTTCTGCCTTCCAGCTGTTCAAATCCTCACAGAGGACACGAGAGTCGCACAACATGCACATCTTAAGGTTAATGTTGTTCCCTGTTTGCTGCTTTATGTGCGTAAGAATGAAGAAACATCCACACAGTGAAAGTGTAGAGGCCGTCGTCCTTCACAATGACCTCTGATCCCAGCGTAAATCAGGAATCTAAAGAAGATGCATTCACAAAAGCTGTTTAAAGCTTTTTAAGATATCAAACTGGAAATGCAGCGACTGTACGCGGGAGATAAACAAAAGATTGATAATGGAAAATCCTTTTGAAGGTTTCGTTCAACACAGGCCACATACTTTATGACTTACCATAAGGTTTTGGACTTTGACACCGTTCTTCTCACTTCCCCTCTTTACACGACTCCAAAGGGTTTTGAAATGAAGCCGTCAACATGTGGTTGAACTGTAGACGTTTGGCTTTAATTCAATGGATATAACACGCATATCAAAAATAACCGTTTAGAAAAGTGCGAGTCTCAAAAGCAGTTTCATGGCCCAGTGTGGCCTGTTCTCTGCAGATAATAGGTCTGGGGTTGTTCCATCATTTGGTAGCTGGTCTTGGAACTCTCAGCATGAGGAACCAAAAAAATGTGTCAATGCAAGTGAAGGCGGCCATTATTGGGCAAAAAAAAAAACCTCAACAAAGCTATCAAGCACAGAGCAAAAACATGAGAATTGGCCAAATAAACAGTTTGGTACACTATTAAAAAGAAGAATGTACTGGCAAGCTCACCAACACCAACATCTCCAGAAGACCACGGAAGACATCTAGCGTGCTGAATTGCAGAAGTCTTTTCCTTTGGTGAAGAAAAACCCCTTCATAACAATCTACCAACGTCCAGAGGAGGTAGACGTTTCACTGTCCAAGTCTACAATCAAGAGAGCCCTTCAGGAGTCTAGATACAGAGGGTTTAGGACCAGGTGCAAACCACTGAAGAGCAGGAAGACTTTGCCGGAAAACATCTGACCAGTTTAGTTTTGAAACAAGATTCTTTGGACAGATGAAACCAAGATGAACTTGGAAGAGGACATTTTGGAGAAGGACAGGAACGGCTCATGATCCGAAAATGAGGATGCATAACATGGATTTCTTTCTTACTTCTAATGACCTGCTGATAAGATAGCCGATGAGCAGTTTCTCAGGTTTCTTTAACTGATTTTCCTTGTTTAATGATCCGTCCGTAGTTCCAGCAGAGTTGAAATGTCTTCTCTCTTGTCTCCTGCAGGACTCTAGCCTCGACTCTGTGGAAGACGCAGTGAGTGAGTGGGTGCGTGTCGCGCCCTTCTACAGCGTGTGAGATGTCTTCAGAGCTCCTGGTAGAACTGGGGGAAGACCCTGCCACTGCACAGTTAGGGAAGCTGAAGCTGACCACGTTGGAGGACCAGCAGTGGCCCCCGGATGAGTCCACTATCAGCAAGTCAGGTGAGATATATACATATATATGTGTGTCAATAAGACACAACTTCATCTTTAAGAACCCTTCGGACTGCCGAAAATCTCCTCAACTCCAAGGCCAGCGCCCCCTGGTGGACATGTTCTTTACATGTTCTGCAAGTTTTGTGGTGATTGAAAAATACATTAAATATCGACAAAGATTTTGATAACTTTTAACAATGTGATCTTTTCGAAAATTTGGTAGCAAACAGAGGTATGGTTCAGGAGATTGCAAACATCTTTTGGCGTTGATAACAGCGCCATCATGTGGCCTATTGGTGTAATACTTCTTGAGAAGCATATGCACGTCATATCAACTCATTGGTCCAAGTTCCATGTTTCCAGGTCATTCCGGCTCACGGGAAATTGAGAAAATAATAGCAAACTGGGGTTAGAACCCTTAATATAATGGGATTTAATGCAGAAAGGGTTAATAATCATGCAGCCTGGTAGTTTTCCTTCTTCTTTTGTTTGGGGAAGTAATCCCTTTCAATGAACATGCGTGGGCCCCGTTAACCCCAATGATGCACCAATTCATTTGAATATCCAACTAATTCAAAATAGCTCGTATGTGCTGCTCTTTTTCTAATACTTTGCACATAAAACCAGTCTGTGTTCTCTGAAGAGTGGAGAATAAAGTAGTAATATTTCCAGGGAGAAGCTGTAATATTAGAAGAATGAAGTCATTCTACTTGAAGATAAATGTAACTTCAGACCATTTTAAGGACGCATATCCCGTTTGCGATGCTCATTTTTTTTAATATTACGACTCCAAACAGACCAAAGGAATCCCTTGGACTGTGAGCTCGTGGCTTTGTTTGGTGTGTTTATGTGTTGCTGTGTATTTCAGAGACGGATATCTCGCAGCGCTTTGACGCTGGCTCTCCACACCTGCCGTGGGACCATCCCTTCTATGACATCGCCAGGCATCAGATCATTGAAGTGGCAGGTCAGTCTCCCAATGTCTGACCTCTGTTTTGTTTCCTCTCTTCACTCCCACCAGAATCTGCACTTTGTAATGTTCTTTTAGCAGTGGAAGCTGACTCCCGCTCTTTCTCTCTCTGTGTGTGTGTGTGTAGGTGATGATAACTTTGGCAGGAAGGTGATCGTGATTAATGCGTGCAGGATGCCTCCACACCACCAGCTGGACCACCACAAGCTGCTGATGTAAGAACTAGTTCACACAGCGAAGTCCAGTCGATACAAACGCGTATCTGTTTAAATGACACTTTGTTTTTGTGCATGTGTGCAGGTACCTTAAAGGAACACTGGATCAGTACGTTGAAAGTGACTACACGCTGATCTACTTCCACCACGGGCTGACCAGTGAGAACAAACCCTCTCTTAGCTGGCTACGAGACGCATACAGAGAGTTTGACAGAAAGTAAGCTCCACAACGTCACTGGACAGTCAACTTCAATTTTATTTGTAAAGGCCGATAGAACAAATCAGCCCTGAAAACAGCCGGAAACCAAGCGCTGTGGCCCCTAACGGAGCCTTCACGGAGGCCCTGATCGGCTTCACTGCAGCGACCATAAACCCAGCTCGACTTCTAACACACGGAGGTTCTTTTCAGTCACATTATGAGGCGTTCAGGCTCCGTTCAGTGAAAACGAGTGCATTTTTAAGTTGTTTTCAATGTAGGTTTTGGTGAGAAAGCTTGAATAAATCCGGTTGTTTTTGAAGGCGATGTTTTCACAACGATATATATATATATATATATATATATATATATTCTGAGCTTTTTAATAACACTAGCATCTGTGTGTTTTCAGGTACAAGAAGAACATCAAGGCTCTGTATATCGTCCATCCCACCATGTTCATCAAGACTCTGCTGATCCTCTTCAAACCAATCATAAGGTATTTCAAAATAATTCAAACGTTTTTAGAGCTGTAAATTGACATTAGCATAAATTCTCTCTTTTCATCTTTTCTCACATAATCCAAAAGTGTGTAGACTATTTTTATGAATCTTGCTAGGATTGGTGTTGCATTATCACAACACACAAGCTGTTGCACATAATGATGCATTGATAGGATGAATACAACCTAAACAAAGTAGAGAAATTGATCCGTCTGACATCGGGTCACATCCTGAAGCCGTGGAAACTCTTCCAAATGCTGCACTTCCTGCTTCTGTTCTGCTGCCGAGTGCACGAAAAAACCGAAGCGTTAAAATAAAGAAACGTCCTGTCGATTTGAGATGAGACAGATTTAACATTCAGACTACACATGAGGTGCACAGAAACCAGCTACAAAGTACAAACTGTACTATTCGTTTTCATCGTTCAAACTACCAAGTTTAGATCAACTCCTCAAACGATAAGATAACTGAAGTGACAGATCTCTCTTTTCCTTTTTTAGTTTTAAGTTTGGCAGGAAGATCAACTATGTGAGCTATCTGAGCGAGCTGGAGGACGTGGTGAAATGTGAGCAGCTGATCATTCCCGCCCGCGTCAAAGAGTAAGACTTGTGCTCCACGGACGTGCTTTGACATTACGCACAATTTTATGATATTTTTGCACGGCACAATTCGGGCTTTTAAAATCCACCGATTTTTGATATTCTTTGTGTCTCTGCGTGCGTTTCAGGTACGACAACAAGTTGCGAGCCTCTCTGAAGCCGAACTCCCAGCCTCCCACCTCCCCTCTCCACAGCCCCCCTCCCCGACCAGGTGTTTGGGGTGCCACTTGCGTTGTAAGTCACCAAATCTCTGCGGTTTGACTGTTGGATGTTTATATATTGATCGATAAGCACATTTACTCACGTATTGTACTCTGTGCTATTTGTCTGGGAGCCTTGGTTACTTCTTATTTTCAGATTTCTATTCTTCTTTTTGATTAAAAGCTGCTCTTTTCGTTAAATACACCAGTGCTATGAGCTAGAAAATGCATTGTTGCAAAGCTGAAAACGGGGCCGTTTCTCGGAAAGGATCGGAATACTTCTTCAACCGCTGTCGGGTTCTGCTTTGGTAGATCTTGTAGTAAACGTTAAATGCATGAAAGTCAGGAATAGTATAGAATTAAAGCCCCTGTCCACTCATAATGACAAGTCTGTTTGTTTGTCAGGCTAAGACAGAGGAATCCAGATGGTGATCCGATCCCCCTGGTGATGAGAGACACCATAAGCTTCCTTACAGATCAAGGTACTTACCTGGTGATGCAGACACATGACACTTCGTTAATTGTTCTCTCAATAACAACTGCATTGTGTGTGTGTGTGTGTGTGTGTGTGTGTGTGTGTGTGTGTGTGTGGTTTGGAGATTGAAGGGATCTTCAGACGGTCTGCCAATGTGACTCTGGTGAAGGACGTCCAGCTCAGATACAACTCAGGTAGGTGTTTACGAAGGTGAAAGAGGCCATGAATCAGGTGGGAAGTCGGCTCATTCACTCACAGACTTCCAGACAATGGAACTTCTTCAGGTGCCCCCTGCTGGCCAGTAGAGAGAATGCACGTTTTAATACACTTCCGCATTTCCGTCCATTTTTAATTGGCCCGCTACAAATTCTAAAAACATAATGGAACATGTTCCACACATGAAACTTGCACTTAATGCTGCGTTCACACCAAAAGCGAAGCGAATATTTCGCGCGTCTAGTTTACATGTAAAGTCAACGCACAGACGCTGCGTGTTGCACTCTGTCACATCAGCCAATCAGCGTTGAGCTTCTCCTCCTGTCACTCTGTCATCAATCAGCCAATCAGCGTTGAGCTCCTCCTCCTGTCACTCTGTCATCGATCAGCCAATCAGCGTTGAGCTTCTCCTCCTGTCACTCTGTCATCCATCAGCCAATCAGCTCTGTCATCGATCAGCTCAGCTCCTCCTGTCACTCTGTCATCGATCAGCCAATCAGCGTTGAGCTTCTCCTCCTGTCACTCTGTCATCCATCAGCCAATCAGCGTTGAGCTTCTCCTCCTGTCACTCTGTCATCCATCAGCCAATCAGCGTTGAGCTTCTCCTCCTGTCACTCTGTCATCCATCAGCCAATCAGCGTTGAGCTTCTCCTCCTGTCACTCTGTCATCCATCAGCCAATCAGCGTCGAGCTTCTCCTCCTGTCACTCTGTCATCCATCAGCCAATCAGCGTTGAGCTTCTCCTCCTGTCACTCTGTCATCGATCAGCCAATCAGCGTTGAGCTCCTCCTCCTGTCACTCCGTCACTAAACAGGCATTTTAAAAGTGATGTCCTTCTCCTCCTGCAGAGAGAACTAACAAAACATGAATTCTGACTTTTTACAAACCACCATCATTGTGTTGTTATCTCAGCGTCCCTTTCTGTACATTTATTGCAATTAAATCACAGTAAACTTGTTTATTTTCGGTTCATACGGCTGGAATAAATCCACAGATGATGTTATGAACTCAGACAAGACGGCGTTTAGTTTCCCAGGATATCTGGGACTGCCACAACAAGTATAAAGCAGAATTAGTATTTATTTATTGCATGGTTGATGGTGAAATAAATGGATTTGTTGACAGAGATTTCCATGGAGATAAGCCCCGCCCCCTCTCTAGTGAGTGGCCCAGCCTTTCCTATATTTTTCTATATGTGGCCCTCAGTGAAAACAGTTTGGACACCCCTGCTTTACATGATGGGACGTACAAAAACGGCCTCTAAGAGGTATGTCCTAAACCCAACAGGGAGTCGGCCATTTTTTATTTGATGACGTTTTTTGACCATTTCGAGGCGGCGTACTTTAACTCCTCCTCCTCCTGGAGATTTAACCCGATTGACTTCAAATTCTGTCGGTATGATCTTGAGACCTTTTGTAGTGAGAAGTTATCAAAAGATCAAAAAGTTATCGAACTATGTATCCGTGGCGTGGCGTCAAAAAACCACCATTCTCCATGAAACGGGAAGTTGGTGTAACTCGGCCGTACATTGTCTAATAGGCTCCATGTTTCTCACATGTCATGACATCCTGGCCCTGAAGACATCAACATGACTATTTTGAATAATAGAAATAGCGCCACCTAATGGCAACAGGAAGTTACAGGTTGTGTACATTTACTCCTTCTTTGCTACGTCGGCCATTTTGAATTTTGCATGACTTTGTCTGGATTTTTTTTGCCATTTCCAGGCGCTGTACTTCAAATATGAACCGTAAAATCTGACCACATTTGTGATTAAAAGTTACGAGTACCTTCATTTTGGTTCTTTGAGGATATTTTGACGTCTATGTTCCACTAATACTTTCGCACATTCACTTTTTTTTTTATTTTTTCTCGATCGTCACAGGGTAAATAAATATGAAAGGTTTGTGTGTTTGTGTTTTGAAGGCGAGACGGTGAACTTCAGAGAGATGGAAGACATTCACTTGGCTGCTGTGATCCTGAAGACGTTCCTGAGGGAGTTACCCGAGCCTCTGCTGACCTACCAGCTCTACAACGACATCGTCAACTTCACCTGTACGTTCAAACGCCCACGACGCTCTTCATTCCCAATAGAATTTGGGATCCATACTTTCAGTTAGAACAATTGTGCTTATTCCATTTAAGTCTTTTTGTAAAACATTTCCACTTTTCCTGTTTGTTCAGCTGTATCCAGTGACAGCCAGGCGGCCATGATGAAGACCCTGGTGGAGTCGCTGCCAGAAGAAAACTCTGCATCACTTCGATACCTCATCACATTCCTGGCTCAGGTACAGACGTCACTCTCCATCCCGTCTCCTCCAGAACCGTTATATCCGGCCTGTGGCCCCCTGTAACCTGTGTGTGTGTGTGTGTGTGTGTGTGTGTGTGTGTGTGTGTGTGTTGTGTGTGTGTGTGTGTGTGTGTGTGTGTGTGTGTGTGTGTGTGTGTGTGTGTGTGTGTGTGTGTGTGTGTGTGTGTGTGTGTGTGTTTAGGTATCAGCCAACAGTGAAGTGAATAAGATGACCAACAGTAACCTGGCTGTGGTGTTTGGGCCTAACCTGCTCTGGGGGCGGGACAACGCCATGTCACTCAGCGCCATTGGGCCAATCAACAACTTCACCAGAATCCTGCTGGACCAGCAGCATCTGGTCTTTACCTAAATCCGGCCCCCTTCACCCCTGCAGTCTCTCGTCCAGTCAGAAACCCCCATCTTCCAATAAAACACGATACACTTCAAAAAGATCCTGTGGACCAATTACACTTCATTTCATTCAGTCTTTACATTCCGATCGGCCCGTTAGCGGCGTCTTATTGTCACGTCAAGCGGTCCGGACTTCTGCTAGCTTCTGGACCATGTGACTCCAGGCATGTGGGTGGAAATGGTACATATTAAACGACGCATAGCACAAGACGTAACGGCTCATAAGCTGTTGACATGGCATCCGTTCACTTCGGTCTGACAGCTCGTGCACTCCTGCTGCCTCGTAATCTATCAGTAATAATAAAAAAAATACAGAAACCAGCTGATATGAGGTGAAAGAGCCAATCCCAGATTTTGTTACAGCCTTTTTATTTCACTAGAGAAAAGAAATTGGTCACTTTTGGTCACTTGATCCTGCATTTCCCATAATGCAGCTGAATAGTGTTTTATCAGAGCCTCGGTAATCCAGTCTTTCTTCATTTCTAGACATTACTTTCTCACATTTGACTCAGACGACACTTTAAAATGTTGTATCATAATTAGGGAGTGTATCTTTCATGATGCAGTTCTGTCACATAGAAACATTTCTGACTCTTCCAGCAGCCCGTTAAACCAAACCAACCCGTCCAAACGTCCGGTCCTCCGTGCATGTCTTCACACCTGTGTTCGAGTGTCTCTGCTTGAACTCCATGCAGAGATTCACAGCAGTTGGACTTGTAGTCGTCGTATCTGTATTCCCCGTGCTGTGCTTTTGTCGGACTGTACCTCCGTCGTTTCTACGAAGTGGCCTCAAGCTTTCCCCAGAACGAGTAGATGAAGAGAGCGGAGGTGTGAGTTTCCCCCGTCGCCATGAAAGTCTCAGGTTAAAACGGAAAAAACGGTGAACGTTGTGGACAATCTTTTGAAATGCTGTAATTCTAGAAACCAGTAGAGAAAGATCTTTAAGTGTTAGAACCCAAACCCAGCTGTCCATGTGGACTGGTTTCAGACTGAACACCACGAAAACAGGAAGCACGTCATTACCGTCAGTTTTAAAAGCGTGTGACCAGGCTTTTATTTCCCTTTTTATGGCAGAGAAAAGCAGATCTTCACACAGTATTCTATGAAGCACTAATTAAAGTTCTACAACAACACCGTCACGTCACACTCACCACTCAGTCACACAATCTACTTTTATTAATACCAGTTTTATCCAATTGTGCCGTTTTTTATTTTCTTTTTCATCATAAACTTTGTCCGATGTTTCCTGTAAATGGCAGGCTTTAAACGTGAAGTGTTAAGGTCCATTGAGGACAGATTTAAGTGTGTCAAGGAAGTGGGGGAAAAACTGAAAATACTTCAATTCTAGTGTTGCTGTTGTTGTCATTGTGACGGGTGGCGAGGAGACAAACACGGGTCACCACTCTCAGTGTGCATGTGCTTCACCCCGGAGGGATTTCTGGGAAGTGAAATGTTAATACTGGTCATACTGGTTGTTGAGTGTCTGTGTGAGGAGGCTTAGGATAGGCTCATGGGCCTAACCATGCGAGTTGGTGTTGTACTCTGTTTCTCTAGTCATCCAGTCAGTGCCGTTACCTCCGTGACCTGTAGGTACAAGTAGGTGGCGCTCTAGCAAAAGCGCATTGTAGTTTCTCTCTGTGGGCGTGGTCGTGTGAATGGTCATTGGGCCAAAAAGGAGAATAGAGGGGGCTCGGTGTTAGAGGGGTTCATTGTTTTGTTGACTGGGGGGGGGGTTTCATTACGGCCTTATGAAACATTTTTTTATCTTCTTTTTCACAACACTGAATATCCCTTTAAACACGTTTAAAGTGCTGTTGTGGCGTGGGTTTTCTTTTTTGTTGTTTATTTGTTATTAGTAATTGAACATTTTTTTCAGAATCAGGTCTTTTAATCTAGTTTCTGATCAACTCGTCCTCCTCCTGCCACCGCTACAGATTTAATCACTGGCTTCTACACTTGGGTAACGAATGAGCAGAAAAGATGCTCAAACAATGACGCGTTCAGGACTCGGAACTCGAAAACACTTCGGTCCCCCAAGCCTTGATTTTTAAAGAACGTTTCCTCACATTTCCTGCCATCTGTCTGTAAATGCAGCTCAGTGAACCTTTGACCTCTCGGCTGTCAGTCACAGGGACGAGACGGAGTTAGCAGTTTGACCTTTTGTGACCCTTTTCTGTAGTCGTGCAGTTTATGGAAAACCCCCCTTGACCAAACGATGCTATTTAATCAGTTGTCTTACTTTTTTTTTTTTTTTTTTTTTTTTGAATGGCCAAAATACTTGCATTAGGCGAGTGTTAGTGTTGTAATGTTGCTGTGATACGTATACTTAATATAATGTGACTGAAAAGCACCAAAAGAGATATTTAGTTTGACTGACGTGTACCTGTTGTACTTCCTGGTAATGTTCATCCCATGGTCAATGGCATGCTATTGGTGTGTGTGTGTGTGTAGGTGTGTTAGACTGTGTGTGAATGCTGACTCAACAAAGTATGTCTGACTATTGGCTTTTTAATATATAGGATTCGAATACAATAAATAGGGCTATATATATATATAACCTTATTGTAAAACAAAAAAATGAAGATGAATCTGTGACAAAAATGCAACAACTGCAATATGTGTGTGTGTGCGCATGCTTGTGCCTTATCCGTTTCTCCCAAGTGATCATGTGATTAGCCATCAAAGTGCCGGTGTGCCCGCTCTGCCATAGATTAGGACGCTGTGAGGTGAGTTCAACGACGCGGGTCTGCTTGTTGAACTCACCTCTCACTGTAATGACAGATCACAGGCTTGAGAGATTCAACCTGAAATACAAAATCAATCACTTCTGAAGAGGATCCATCCTCATTGGAAAGGTTGTTTGGTACTTAATCTTAATATCCTGATAAATATACTTTGTTTTGCTTTAATCCTTTACTAATGTTCTTATGTCACATATGTTTCTACAAGATCCATTCAACCAAATATTAAATATATTATATTTCACTCATATTAACCATCATTTCTGTTTGTTAGATTTTAGGACTCTGTTTCTCCTCAACTCTGCTGATCAATTACAGCCCTGTCCAATCTATGGGTCTGTGTTCTGTAACTGTTGTCATGGTGACAGTGAACAATATTTTGGTTTCCAGGCTGATTTATTTCTCTTTTTTTTTTTTTCCTGCAGCCATTACTTTTGATATTGTGGATGTTAGTCTCATGTATCTATGATTATAATGGTGATATCAATGTGTGCTAACAATAAAGAAATGGTTCATAAAAGCTGAGGTTTTCTACTGTTGTCGAGATGCTTTTTACTGCACGTACAGTTAAAGTAATGCAGCTCACAATTGAAGAAAAAAGGTACATATGAAAAAGATTAGCGTTTAGTTAAACATCGGTTTTAAGTTTGAGTTGTTTGTCGTCCTGCTGGCTTTGTACTGTAATTTAGTATTTAATGGCTACGTGCCATGTTTTGCCTTTTCCAATAGTTAACCTTTTCATACATCTTAAATATGACTCCTGTGAAGAGAGCACAGTTTCAGTTATGTTGATCATTATTCTTTGTTTTTTTTTTTGACCCTGAACTACCTTCCTTGTAATATTTGAATCAATGAAAAAGAGAAAAGAATCACTTGTAGAAAAGAAAGACCAATTCCACAGAAGAGGTGTGATCAAATATGGATCTCTGTATTTTTACAAACGTATATATTCTTGTTCAGCGGTGTGATGGCGGCGCTCCACGTGTCCAGCGGCGCGTCCAGCGGCGTGTCCATCAGGCGCTGCTGCGGCTCTCGGGCGTCAGGTTGATCAGAGAGTTGCTGGCCTGAGCCAGCTCTGTGATGGACACTCTGCCTCTCTGTTTGATGAAGCGAGCCACCGAGTCCAGCTCCTCTGGAGTGATGGAGATGAACTTCCCTCTGTCGTCAATCACTCCTGAATAACAACAAAGTCCCGTTCACTGACAGAGTCATGTGGAGAGTGTCTGTGTGTGTGAGCAGCCTGGTCCTCACTCACCTGTCAGGGAGCCTTCAGCCAGCAGGTCCTGCAGTCTGTCGATAGCATCCTGGGTCCTCATCCCGAAATGAGAGGCCAGGTCCTCCAGGAGAACCACCTTAGAGCTCTGCAGGACAGAGGAGACACCAAAATAAGATGAATTAAGATAAGATAAGGTGATCCTTTATTAAGATAAGATAAGATAATCCTTTATTAAGATAAAATAAAATAATCCTTTATTAAGATAAAAAGATAAGATGAATCCTTTATTAATATAAAATAAGAATAATCCTTTATTAAGATAAAATAAAAATCCTTTAATAAGAAAATAATCCTTTATTAAGATAAAATAAAATAATCCTTTATTAAGATAAAATAAACCTATACACACTGCTTCCACTGGATACGGTGGAGGTGGTGGGAGACAGGAGGGTGATGGCCAAGCTATCATCCCTGATGAACAACACCTCCCCCCCATGCAGGACACCCTGGCAGCTCTGTGCAGCTCCTTCACCACCGGCTGCTTCACCCCCGGTGGTGAAGGAGAGGTACTGCAGGTCCTTCCAGCTGCTGTCAGGCTGCACAACCAGCTCTGCTCCCAGCAGACCACATGACACTAATACACTAATACACTGTGCAATACAATAGTTATAACAGTTTCTGTCTGTATATATAATATTACTGTGGATTCTCTACTGTTCTTTACTGATTTTTATTGCTTATTTCTTTTTATCTTGTCTTTCTTTTACTATGTCTCTTGTTTTGCACTTTACTCTTTGCTGCTGTAATCCTGCAAATTTCCCTGCTGCGGGACTAATAAAGGATTATCTTATCTCTATACACATATGTATATATATATATATACTATATATATAATATATATATTCAGATAGCCCAGGCTGGGAGTTCCAGGTGTGTCGGCTCACCTGGATGTGCTGGATGAACTCTTGCAGCAGGTTACGTGACTGAGAGGAGAGAGAAAACACACACACACACACACACACACACACACACACACACACACACACACACACACACACACACACACACACACACACACACACACACACACACACACACACACACACACACACGTTTAATGACGTCATGGACCACACAGAGAACAGTGACGCTCTGATGATGTGGGAGGTGAGACCTGGTCCTCAGAGAGCTGCTCCTCCTCGCCCTGCTCCTCTATGGTGAAGGAGGCTTTGAGTCTCAAGTACTCCTCCTCCTCCTGTCGTTCCTGCTCCTCTTTGGCCCGGAGCTGCTCCTCCTCCTGAATGAACAGCAGCACAGAGGGTCAACACCTCCTCGGCCTACACAGGTGATGAGGAGGTGAGAGGAGTGAGGGCGTCACCTGTTTCTGCTCCAGCTGTCGCTCCTTCTCGTCCTCGTGACGTCGCTCCTGCTCTCTCAGCTCCTGCATCCTCTTCCTCTCCTCTCTCTCCTCCAGCTCCGCCTCTCTCTGGGCTTTCTTGGCCTGCTTCTCCTCCAGCTTCTTCTGCTTCTTGGCTCCAACTTTAGCAGTGGGCTGGAGGTCCTGCTCCCCCTGCTCCTCCTGGTCCTCCTGCTCCTCCACGTGCTCCTCCTCTGAGTTTAGAGACACACTTGAGATCCTGCTCACATGACGACAACAACAGTTTATGACTCAGTCCCGTGTTTACCGTGTTCCACAGCTTCTCTCTGAGGTCTCCGGTTGGCCGTCACACTGGAGGCGAGGTTCCTCCTCCGGCGAGGCATCCCGGCTCCTCGCTCCTCTGCTGCCCGCTGAGGAGGCCCCGCCGGCCGGACAGCCTCCCTCCGCTGCTCCTCATCGCCTGAGGGGAGAGGACGACAGCTGTCAAAGGGCTGGCAAAGCAATGTGCACGTGTAGAGACTGCTTCTTTATGCTAAGCTAACAGCTAAGCTAACAGCCATCTGTAGCTGTAGCTTGCTAACAGCTAAGCTAACAGCTGTCTGTAGCAGTAGCTTGTTTACAGCTAAGCTAACAGCTAAGCTAACAGCTGTCTGTAGCAGTAGCTTGTTTACAGCTAAGCTAACAGCTAAGCTAACAGCCATCTGTAGCTGTAGCTTGCTAACAGCTAAGCTAACAGCTAAGCTAACAGCTGTCTGTAGCTGTAGCTTGTTTACAGCTAAGCTAACAGCTGTCTGTAGCAGTAGCTTGTTAGCTAAGCTAACAGCTAAGCTAACAGCTGTCTGTAGCAGTAGCTTGTTAACAGCTAAGCTAACAGCCATCTGTAGCTGTAGCTTGCTAACAGCTAAGATAACAGCTAAGCTAACAGCTGTCTGTAGCTGTAGCTTGTTTACAGCTAAGCTAACAGCTAAGCTAACAGCTGTCTGTAGCAGTAGCTTGTTAACAGCTAAGCTAACAGGTATCTACCAGGTGTCGTACTGTGTCTATGCTAAGCTAACAGCTATGCTAAGCTACGTACTGTGTTGAGTGTGTCTCCTGAGCCTCAGAGTGAAGCTGATGAGCAGCAGCAGCAGGACGGCCGCCACACACAGACTCACAGACACAGACACCTCCATCTCTCGCTGCTCTTCTTCTTCTGCTGCTGCTACTGCTGCTTCTTCTTCTTCTTCTACTGCTTTACTCTCTGCTGGAGGACACGTCGGCCCGTCTTCTTCTACGTCTTATTATTATTATTCTACTACTTCTTCTTCTTCGTTGGTGTTATTTGCGGAGGTTGCATTCAGCTTTACGGCGCTTTACTGCCCCCACCTGGTCGGGAGGATGAACCGGCCCTACAGTATATACTATTAATATATATATATATATATATATATATATATATATATATATATATATATATATATATATATATATATATATATATATATATATATATATATATATATATATATATATATATATATATATATATATATATATAGTATATATATATATATATATATATATATATATATATATATATATATATATATATATATATATATATATATATATATATATATATATATATACATATATATTTCCTTTCACCTGTTCCACTCTTTGAATGTGATAGATTTTATTTTATTTTATATTGTTTCCACCCACTGCAGTCCAGCTGTGTTTGTGTTGTGTCTTCTTCTTCTACGTCTACTTATTATTATTATTATTATTATTATTATTATTATTATTATTGTTTCCTACGACTTTACTCTCTGCTGCTGGAGGACCTTCTTCTTCTTCTACGTCTACTTATTATTATTCTTCTTCTTCTTCTACTACTTTACTCTCTGCTGCTGGAGGACCTTCTTCTTCTTCTACGTCTACTTATTATTATTCTTCTTCTTCTTCTTCTACTACTTTACTCTCTGCTGCTGGAGGACCTTCTTCTTCTTCTACGTCTACTTATTCTTCTTCTTCTTCTTCTACTACTTTACTCTCTGCTGCTGGAGGACCTTCTTCTTCTTCTACGTCTACTTATTCTTCTTCTTCTTCTACTACTTTACTCTCTGCTGCTGGAGGACCTTCTTCTTCTTCTACGTCTACTTATTATTCTACTCCGTCTTCTTCTTCTTCTACGACTTTACTCTCTGCTGCTGGAGCATAGACATCATATAGGCATATTACAGACGTTGTCAGGTATTTGGAGTTTAAGTTTGATATATGAAATTCAGACAAGCCAAGCATTTGAACACATTATTGCAGTTGTATTTCTTTGGTTACAGCCCTAAGATATACATGACATTCAAAGTTTAATTTCAATGTTACCTGAGTATAAGTCAAGCCTCTCTTGCAGCTCTTCATTTATGAGGTTCTTCCCCCTGAGGTCCTCCAGAAGACAACGCACTGTTTTCTTCGCACTCTGCTCTCGGGCCTTTGAGTTCCTCATCTCTTTCTCAAGACTCTCCACCCTAGCCAGGGCTTCATTGAGTCTAGTCTTGAGAAGAGTGGGAGATGGAGGCAATGCATAAGTGTGTTCCTAGTAAAAAAGGACAAAACAGTAGTGAGTAATGTTTATGATGCCATGATGCTGCTCACTGCTGTTTTGGGGCATAGCTAGTGTAAATACTCACAAGGTAGTTAGGTGAAGGTTCAGTGACTTGTAATGATTGTAAAGAACAGTCAATTACAAGGCTCGCTTCAGCCTTCCTTGAGGCTTGTGTAGTCCTGGCTGCCACTTTCTAAAACAGAAGAACAAAATACTTGAACAGGTGTATCTCATTCTCAATCATTCCAAATGAACACACACACACACACACACACACACACACACACACACACACACACACACACACACACACACACACACACACACACACACACACACACACAATAAAACCATTTTCAGCAAGCTTAGTGATGCACTTACTCTTTTGAGATGTGTTGGGAAACTGAACACAGATGGTTTAGTTCCATCCCTGAGCCTGACATTTTGGCCTGTCCGGTCAAAATCCTCCGGCTGAAAGTGCTGGCTACAGAGCATTGACCTCTCATTGGCAGAAAAGTCTTCCCTTTTCACAGCCACTTCCCACTGTCTCCTCAACTGCTTCTCTTTGGGAAACCTTAAAATTGCGAGAAAGGTTAGCTAGCCAGTCAGTCAGATTCATAATACAGATGTATCTTTAAAAAAAAAAACATTTAAATAGAAATAACGTTTAAAACGTCAATTTCGGCCGGCGACTGACTGCAGGTGCATCTCACAGGTGCATGTAGAGTATCGTGACATTTTTTCCGTAGTTTCATTCATTACGTGACACCTTCATATATTGTAGAACATATATTGTAGAACCATTACATATACAGTGGCATGTTTTGAGCCTTTTTTTGTTTTAATCTAGTCTCTTTTTTAAATACATCACAGAGAGAAATTAAGGCCAGTCGCTCAGCCGAAACGCAGCTTTCCGTCGCGACCATAAATGCTATATAATTACATTATACATACATTGTAATTACTCACAAGCAAGTAGTGGTAGATTATATATATATATACTGTATATCCTATATTTCTTGACAATATTATCTCCTGTTGACGAACGATAGAATAAGGCTTTGCTCACCATGTCCGTTTCACGTTAGACTAGCTATAGTCTGATTCTGGTGGCAACTTAGCTGTCTCAACAGCTCTTAGCTCTCAACATAACACATGATCTACGTGACATGACTGAATTTTACAATTACAAATAGAAACAATTGTTTAGTCTTACTTGTGAAAGGTAATTCCTTGCGATCTTGTTTGAATCGTCCTGACGGTGGTGCACCCCCAAGCGGTGCATGAAGTAGGCATCTTCACTCCGAAGACGAAATAACTCCCGTACCAAGATGGCGCCGACGATTTATGCCGCCCAAGGCCGAAGGAGGCGTCTACCTATATGATGTCTATGGCTGGAGGACCTTCTTCTTCTTCTACGTCTACTTATTATTCTACTTCTTCTTCTTCTTCTTCTACGACTTTACTCTCTGCTGCTGGAGGACCTTCTTCTTCTTCTACGTCTACTTATTATTCTTCTTCTTCTTCTTCTTCTACGACTTTACTCTCTGCTGCTGGAGGACCTTATTCTTCTTCTACGTCTACTTATTATTCTACTCCTTCTTCTTCTTCTTCTTCTTCTACGTCTTATTATTATTATTCTTCGTTGGTGTTATTTGCGGAGGTAGCATTCAGCTTTATGGCGCTTTACCGCCCCCACCTGGTCGGGAGGATGAACCGGCCCTAATATATATATATATATATATATATATATATATATATATATATATACATATATACATATATGTATATAAATATATATATAAATACATATATATATATATATGTATATATATATATATATATATGTATATATATATATATATATATATATATATATATATATATATATATATATATATATATATATATATATATATATATATATATATATATATATATATATATATATATATATATATATATATATATATATATATATATACAGTGGATATAAAAAGTCTACACACCCCTGTTAAATGCCATGTTTTTGTGATGTAAATAAATGAGACCAAGTTAAATCATGTCGGAACCTTTCCCACCATTAATGTGACCTATAACGAGAACAACTCAACTGAAAAACAAACTGAAATCTTTTAGGGGGAAAAATAAAAATAAAAAAGTAAAATAATGTGGTTGCATCAGTGTGCACACCCTCTTATAACTGGGGATGTGGATGTGTTCAGCATTAACCAATCACATTCAAACTCATGTTAAATAGTAGTCAGTACTCACCTGCCATCATTTAAAGTGACTGATGAATCCCAAATAAAGCTCAGCTGTTCTAGTAGGATTTTCCTGACATTTACTGAGTTACATCTTACAGCAAAAGCCATGGTAGCATCAGAGGTTCCTCATTGTTGAAAGGTATCAGTCAGGAGAAGGGTACAAAAGAATTTCCATATAGTATAGTATATATATATACATATACAATGTATTGCACAGGTTTTTATTGTCATGTTAGCAGACCACATGACAATAATAACATGACAATAAAAACCTGTGCAATACATTACACATTACACTGTGCAATAATAGTTAAAATAGTTTTTTTCTGTCTGTAAATATAATATTTCACTTATTGTTGTTTTTCTACTGTTTTTTTTATTGCTTATTTATAATACTTGTTTTTTTTATTTTCATTTTTTATTCTTTTATCTTGTCTTCTTCTACTATGTCTCTTGTGTGCACTTTACTCTATGCTGCTGTAAGCCTGCAAATTTCCCCACTGCAGGAATAATAAAGGATTATTTTATCTTATCTTATCTTATCTTATCTATATATATATATATATATATTATATATATATATAGATATATATATAGATAGATAGATAGATAGATAGATAGATAGATAGTATATTTCCTTTCACCTGTTCCACTCTTTGAATGTGATAGATTTTATTTTATTTTCCATTGTTTCCACCCACTGCAGTCCAGCTGTGTTTGTGTATATATGTATATCTGAGCATCCTTTTAATATCTATTAACCTGGTGAGCTTGATTTTACCAGTCACCTCCTCTGGGCCTTTAGCTGGTTTGATTTGGGGAGACTACTGCCACCTTTGCAGATCGAAGACAAAGTAGTCTGTCCTGCTTCCAGGGAGCACGCAGTGCGGTTTGACACTCACTAGGGGGCAGACAGGCGTCATCTCAACCGCTGACATGTTAATATATGTGTGTGTGAAAGGCCTTACAAACACCCTCTCTCTCTCTCTCTCATCCATCAAGTCAGGAGGAAGGTCACATTGAACGTGCTGCACTCTCAGTGATGAATCACACTCCGTAGTGATTATACAAAATGTAAATACTGAAACTACTTTAATTCAAGGATTTATGGATCATTTATTGATATAATATAACACCAGAGCCCTGTGGTCTGTGTTAAAAGCAGCTTGATCCAGGGTTTCTTATGGAGCAAGGTCTCTGTGAAGACGTCATGGACCAGAAGCTGTGGTGGTGGAAAGGCCTTCGGTCCTGGCCGGGTCCTCCTGACTTTCCTTTGGCGTTTGGTGGACGACCGGAGGTAAGCAGAATCTTACTGTAGCTGCTGGTTTCAAAAGATGAACTACTAGTCCAGTGGACAAAACAGTTGTCCCACCTATAAGTTCTGGGGCCTGGTTGGTCCTCCAGACTTTTTGGGGGGGGAATTCATCATAACTCAAATATGAGATATTGTTTGTAACAAGAAAACCTTCTTCTATAAGGACACATCAACATCACGGTCTCCCATTATTGAGACTGGGGTGAAAGTGTGAGGTGATATTGAAGGTTTCGATGATTTGCTTATTAAGGTGGACTATCATGACATAAACATGTTAAATCACGACCCAGGTGGGACTTGAACCCACAATCCCCAGCTCCGGAGGCTGATGCCTTATCCATTAGGCCACTGGGCCTGTTCTGTGATTATCTGACGCAATATAAAATGAAAATAAAAGTAGGACGGGTATTTCTTGACTTTGAAAACTGTCGTAATAATCTTCCCTTAAGGTAATCTTTCTTGCGCTTACAAACGCTTTTAAAAGCATCTGATGGTCTTCAACAAAGTGAAGGTGACTCGGAAGGTTAAATACGGCTCATTTCACACGTGGTGATCGGTTTTCTTATCAGGAGGAGAGGTACTTAGCCAGTGAACAAAGTTTTACAATGTCGTCTGAGGCTCTGGTGGAGTTTTGTCGAGTCTGAAATAACAGAAGTATGTCACAGTGATGTCATCAGGCTCACATCAGATGTGTGCATCACGGATGCTGTGTGACAAACTGAACATGTAGAGTTTGCATCATCAGCGTAGGATCCAGTTGGTTTAAGAGTTAGGAAGTGTAGGAGTGTGAATGTGTCTGGATGTGGGATAGAACACAGTGAACTCGTTCTCTGCTCGTGCAGCTGCAGCTGAAATAAAAAAAAAAAAAGAAAAATCCCAGTCAGCAGCTTTCAGAGAACAGCAGCAGAAGTGAAGAACAGGAGAAAAGAGGGCAAAGTGAGGAGGAAGCTGCTAGTTGAATCCCCCTCTTCCTCAAGAAGGAGGTGAGGTGAGGCGGACTGGGACGGTACTTTTCCGTCGCCGGTGACATCTGGAGGACGCAGCAACCTGACTCTCTCTATTGTGTGTGTGTGTGTGTGTGTGTGTGTGTGTGTGTGTGTGTGTGTGTGTGTGTGTCAGTCCTGGATGTGGAAATGTTTTGTTGCTACTAATAACACTTTTCATGCTGGTGAAAAGACCAGTGTGTGTGTGTGTGTGTGTGTGTGTGTGTGTGTGTGTGTGTGTGTGTGTGTTGTATCGTATAATCGTATCTGAACAGTGAACTCATTCTCATTAAATGCTTCCTGTCAGATAATATTTCATGGAAATAGAAGAATGTACGCAGGGCTGAGACGGTCTGAAGTTGAAGGTGAGCATTCGAAGGACACTACACTTGCCGCAGTCATCATTTCCTGGTTCACTGCTCAGGTGATCCAGCAGGGGGCGGGCCCACAGATGACTGCAGGCTCCTCTTGCAGAGTAAAACTGCAATATACAGTAGGGAAGTAGGTGACGATCACCGTTTCTATGTCAAACGCCAGAGGTCAGTGTGGCCCTCGATCCCATGTGAAAGAAGAAGCAGCAGAGCCAGTCAGCAGACGAGCGGTGTGGATGTTAGTCATGCAGATATATAGAAGAGGAAGTATAAAAAAAAAAAAAAAGAAAAAGAAGGGGGCTGGACACAGAAGCAGGAAGATGAAGGCAGGAAGAGAAATCCTCTGCAGGGACAAGGTGACTCCTGACACTCACCTGCAGAGTCAGCGGAAATGTTTGCACCACATATAACACAGATCCACTCGCTGTTTCCTAGTTTCTGACTTAAAAACTAAAACTGAAGTACATTAGTAATGGCTGCTCACATCTTTTATCACTGAAATGCTGATTAACTCTCAGGTATTCTAATAAGTGACAGTAACTCAAGACTTCAAGGTCACATATATATTTCATTTTACAACACCCGGTTGTACAGCGAAACCTAAGTTATGGCCCCGTCAGGCTACGTGTGGTGAGAATGAGGGTCGTGCAGAAGGCAGTGGTACGGTATGTTCAATGTCATGTGTCTACGGTGGAGCCTGGAGGATGAGGTGGAGTTGTGGAGTCTCAAAGCCTGATGCACGAGGCTGCTTTCTCCTCTGAGAGCTCAGCAGATGATAAATCATCCCTTTTGGCTCTTTGCAGGCACCTCTTGTCACCAATATCCCCGATGCTCGGTAGATGGGTGCCAATGTACCGATCTGGGTGCTTTAAATCACTTTGAGAGGTTTCCCCTCATATTAAGATATATATATATATATTTAAAGCATTCCTTAATTTGAAAAAAGTCAGGAATTAAGGTTACAAAAAGGTTTTTTGCTCTTCTCCCGACTACTACTTGACCCGCTTCGGTAAGCAGTTGATTGACAGATGTTTCATCCAATCACCTGCCATTATCCAAACAGTTTCCAATTATGGTTCCACAGATGGTTCTTTGTAACAAACCATCCGGTGTGTGTCAGGTTAACGTACATTTGAATGCCCACCCTGAGCGCCACAACCTGACTGAACATACCAGACAACTGGTCCGGCCATGTGCAGAGGACAGGTGAGAGCGGAGGGGTGAAGGGCAGTCCAGAGGCAGATTGTCCTTCAAAAAACAGACTTTGTTGACACTATGCGCTACCGGCTTGTGATCCGTAACGATGACTTTTGTTGTCGTCACAATAGAAGCCGGTGACGTCCACTACCACTCTGTCTCATCTCCAAGCTTTACGCTTCATCGTCACTGTCTCATTTCATGAAGTCACTTGTGTGCTGCCTTATAATAAATCATTACAAAATGTTTTCTCGTTGTAATAAACAGCTGTGTGTCCGTTAATAAGTGCTGGAGGTGTGGATTCAGTTGCTCTCTGATGTACATCTTTAAGATTCCCTTATCAATCCCAAAGAGAGCCTGTTAATGGTTCCGTGCTTTATATGGCTGCGGGTCAGATCGACTTCGACAGGGTGTGTTGTGTTACTTCCACCTTGCGCTTCAAGGACATCATGGCTTCAGTTACAATCACAATGTTTCTTTTGTCTCTCGTGTTCTCCTGTACTCTGTTCTACCTTTCAACAGGTGTTCATATAAGGTCGCACTGCAGCTCTGGGGCTGTTCTGCTTTACCTGTAAGAGACTAGGGAACCATGCAGTGTCATGAAGTCAAGGTCACCCTACCGTGGTCTCACCAAGTAGAACCCGACGGGGTTTTCCTCAGGCAGACGCGCCAGAGAACCGACCGTGTTGTTGTATTTGTTGTTTTTTTATGAGCTAAACAGATAGATATAGATAGTTCAATCATCTGCATAGATGAGTCTCCAATAAAATGAAATATGAAACCTTTCAACTTCTGCCAAAACCACAATCATCTGACTTTGGCTAATACTGCAAACGAGCAGATTTCCCCAAAAGTGAAGAGTTCCCTTCACAAAAAGGGATTCTCCTACCTCGAACAGACAAGTTTCATAACCTCTATAGTGTGACTTTGTTGTGATGAATTGCTCCTAGTTCACAGCCGAGTCTAATTCTGTAGATCAGTTAGTTATCTATTTGGCTCAAATATTAACCATCACATGAATTATTGGAAGGAATGAGTAGTAAACTTTGCACTGAGCTAAGCAGCAGCTGAACGGGAGTGAGATGTGGATTAATTTGTAACCAGCGCGCAGTTTCGCAAGAACATATATTTCACCACAGCCTCGGGAGAGCGGCCAGTCGGGATGTGTGATCTGCATGAAACAGGTTAAGAGCATGGAGACAAGAGGGGAAAACAATGAAAGTTTAATAGGGGGGGGTGTTCATTACACAGTGCACACCAGCAGGTGCTCATATCATATGTACCGTCTACTTAAGACTGGAGTGGCACAAGCAGAAGTAATGACTTCTGCAAAAGACTAAAAAAAGCCTGTTTGTTTCGTGGTTTATTTAGTCTTTTTAATCATATATGCAAGCTCACTTCTAGATCCCACTCTGCACACACAATGCTTTCCTTTACAGTCCTCCATGTCCCATTTTGTGTTCCAAGTTTGCATATCGATGACGGCGAAGGAGCTGATGAAATATCAGCAGCCCTATATCTATGTCCCACCTTTACTCTTATCGTGACATCACGGGCCTGCCTGCAGCGGATTGGGTGACAGAGTCCTACAAAAGACAAAACATTAACCCTGACTGAGTGTATCAGCAACAGAGCGACACAAATGGAGACAAATCAGTTATTATGTCACACACTTGAAGTCGCTCACATGTGCTTTTTTGGAAGCAGATCAGGTTCACTTCTGTGTATGTTTTATGATATTCCTATTCTAATCTCAAACAGTGAAAAGGCTGTTAATCTGGCATATATTTACACATAGAGATTTGGATATACGGTCTGTCATCCTGCTGTAGTTTGAACAGATAGAAAGCCACAGATTTGGACTTCAACCTTTGTTTGTCATCATTGTCATCATTATAAAAACGATTATCTGCGTTCAAACTAATAGTTGTTTATTTTATATTTGATAGAGTGTTGAATCGTGAGGGTTCAGGTAGGTGGGAGTCGGGTTGAAAACAAGTTAAATGAAACCACAGATTCTTTTCACAACTCTTACACATTAACCAGTGCCTTTGAGAAAGGACATTTAAACCTTCCACAATGATCCTCTGTCAATTATTGACCTCTGGGGCATTATGGCCTGGCCTTGGCTTGAGACTGACAAGAGCACTTCAGACATTCTATACGGCAGAATGTAAAGGAAAGAACAGGCTTTACTATTAACTCTGTTCTTTTGTTTTTTGTGAATTGTAGCAGGGGAACAGTAGTATTACTGTGTCAGCACTGTGCTCATGTGTGCCCTAACTTTACCTGCTTCTCCAACCAGGACCTCAGCCAAACTCTGAATGTGTTTTGGGCCTTTTAAGTCCAAATGTCACTGCATGTAAATAACACAAGCTGCTGGTTCTCATGATGTTTGTTTTAGTACGAGAACACGCATCAGTTGGCTTTTCTGGCACCATCTGTGTTGTCATCTACTGCTCCAGTGGTGACTGACCAGTGGTTCAGTGTGTTGTCCAGCGTATTTACAAAAACAAAAAATCTGCACAAGCTGAAGGTCGGTCGGTCGGTTGGTTGATCTGTTATGAAGAGCCCAGGCAGGAGGAACGCAACGCATAAGTGGCCTGGAGGCCCCAAAAAAGAGCCCAGAACTTCAGACGGACAACGGGAACTAACTGAGACTGCTTCAGCTCAGTGGGAACTAACTGAGACTGCTACAGCTCAGTGGGAACTAACTGAGACTGCTACAGCTTAATGGGAACTAACTGAGACTGCTACAGCTTAGTGGGAACTATCTGAGACTGCTACAGCTTAATGGGAACTAACTGAGACTGCTACAGCTTAGTGGGAACTAACTGAGACTGCTACAGCTTAATGGGAACTAACTGAGACTGCTACAGCTCAGTGGGAACTAACTGAGACTGCTACAGCTCAGTGGGAACTAACTGAGACTGCTACAGCTTAATGGGAACTAACTGAGACTGCTACAGCTCAGTGGGAACTAACTGAGACTGCTACAGCTTACAGCTTAGGGGAACTAACTGAGACTGCTACAGCTTAGTGGGAACTAACTGAGACTGCTACAGCTCAGTGGGAACTATCTGAGACTGCTACAGCTTAGTGGGAACTAACTGAGACTGCTACAGCTCAGTGGGAACTAACTGAGACTGCTACAGCTCAGTGGGAACTAACTGAGACTGCTACAGCTTAGTGGGAACTAACTGAGACTGCTACAGCTCAGTGGGAACTATCTGAGACTGCTACAGCTTAATGGGAACTAACTGAGACTGCTACAGCTTACTGAGACTGCTACAGCTCAGTGGGAACTAACTGAGACTGCTAACAGACTGCTACAGCTGGGGAACTAACTGAGACTGCTACAGCTCAGTGGGAACTAACTGAGACTGCTACAGCTCAGTGGGAACTAACTGAGACTGCTACAGCTCAGTGGGAACTAACTGAGACTGCTACAGCTCAGTGGGAACTAACTGAGACTGCTACAGCTCAGTGGGAACTAACTGAGACTGCTACAGCTCAGTGGGAACTAACTGAGACTGCTACAGCTTAATGGGAACTAACTGAGACTGCTACAGCTTAGTGGGAACTAACTGAGACTGCTACAGCTCAGTGGGAACTATCTGAGACTGCTACAGCTTAATGGGAACTAACTGAGACTGCTACAGCTCAGTGGGAACTAACTGAGACTGCTACAGCTCAGTGGGAACTAACTGAGACTGCTACAGCTCAGTGGGAACTAACTGAGACTGCTACAGCTCAGTGGGAACTAACTGAGACTGCTACAGCTCAGTGGGAACTAACTGAGACTGCTACAGCTCAGTGGGAACTAACTGAGACTGCTACAGCTCAGTGGGAACTATCTGAGACTGCTACAGTGGGAACTAACTGAGACTACTACAGCTTAGTGGGAACTAACTGAGACTGCTTCAGCTCAGTGGGAACTAACTGAGACTGCTACAGCTTAGTGGGAACTAACTGAGACTGCTACAGCTCAGTGGGAACTAACTGAGACTGCTACAGCTCAGTGGGAACTAAGCTGTGGGAACTAACTGACTGCTACAGCTTAATGGGAACTAACTGAGACTACTACAGCTTAGTGGGAACTAACTGAGACTGCTTCAGCTCAGTGGGAACTAACTGAGACTGCTTCAGCTCAGTGGGAACTAACTGAGACTGCTTCAGCTCAGTGGGAACTAACTGAGACTGCTACAGCTCAGTGGGAACTAACTGAGACTACTACAGCTTAGTGGGAACTAACTGAGACTGCTACAGCTCAGTGGGAACTAACTGAGACTGCTTCAGCTCAGTGGGAACTAACTGAGACTGCTTCAGCTTAATGGGAACTAGGTGAGGGCTGGGCATCAACTGGGGCTGCAGAAACTCTGTTTCACTTAACATGAGGCTACTGGTGCAGGCTGAAGAATAGCATGCTGGGAGCTAGCAAGGCTGTGGCCTTGGGTTTCCTCAGCCTTGTGCTACTGTGGATTGATTGCTAACAGGCTGGATGCTAACGGGCTGAACATTGGACTGATTGCTGTGGACATGGGACTGGGTATTGGGCTGACAAGGACGTTTTCTTTACCCACACCGGTATCAAGTTCCTCAGCAGAGCTTAGAGGACACTTTCCCGCTATCTATCTGCATATATTTAATTTCGTCAATGTAAAAAAATATCATGTATCCACTCAGCAAAAAACAAACCACAGCCGGTGTCTCCAGTTCCATCCCTCAGCTGTACACTTTTTGCTAGATTATCGTGCACCAACGTCATGCAACATGGCATTCCTGACAGTGTTTCACCTACAAACAGCAGCACAGTACACTAGGCCACCAGAGAGCACAATGTGGTCAAGGTCAGGAGCCATGTCTGATATTTTGTTCGTATTTAGCAACAGCTTGAATCTCAGAGTATCAAATTCTCCCCAGCAGAGCTGTTTTTTCGAAGCTTACATAAAATCATCAATGTCCAAACGTGAGGAAGTGAGTGTTAGTGTCATGTTGAAACCTTTCTCTAAAAGAATGCAGCGGTTTGTCTTTGTGCTGGCACAGCGCTTTAGAAGTGTGAGTTGGTGAAATGTTGAACTTTGCACAGAGACAGTTGCTGTTTCCTTTGCTTCCTGTATTCACTCTAATCTAGGTTTGTCTGCTGCACTCATGTCATATGTAATAGTAGAAATGGGGACGACAACTCCAGATATACCAACACCTCTGAAGTTGAGACAAACAAGCAGAATGTACAGTAATGTGGCGTAGAAGCCACAGCACTGAGGGTGAGCTCCTTCATTCCGTCTGTGAAACCAAGAGAAAGACATCAGGAAATAGGATGTTATCACCCGAGGCTTTAGGATTAATTAGTAATTAACCTCTTTGACCCTGCCAGACACAGCAGTGGGTCAGTTTCTAGAACTTTGTTTTAAGTGGACAAGCTGTGCTCAAACCCGCCTTTGTTACGTTCTAGTGGAGGTGGCAGAGTTTACAAAGTATCCAGGTAAGAAATGCACAGAACAAGTCAAACAACTCATTGTCTTCTTGAGTTTGAATATTTTGCTCGGTTTAGGGACTGGAACAAGTGAATACAGAAGATATGTGGTTAACTCAACCACAGAAGAAACATTAGGTAAGATCCAGAGAACCTTCAGGCAACCAAATGTAATGATCCACAGCACTTGAATACATTAGGAATTGTCGCTTCCATTTTGTGCATCATAAAGCATTTCGTTTTACAATTTCAGCTCAACCAGCTCGGGCTGCTCTCATCCATTCAAACTGAAGAATGAGGTAAGCTTTGACCTGGCATTAGGCATGTCTTTTTTTATGGATTGCCATGAAATCTTGGACAGACATTCATGATCCTCTCAGGATGTGTCCTACTGACTTTGGCCACCATCATCAAATACCTGCCAAAACTACTGACATTCCCATCGGCCTCGGTTGTACTTTGTGTTTACTGCTAGTAGGGAATGATGCTAGCATGTAAACATTGTTGTTCAGATGTAGAAAGTTGCATTTGTGCTACTGAAAGTTGTGAGCTGTGCAGGACTTAAACAGGAAGACTAACTTTCACCTTGAGTCAAGCCTCCCCCAGCCACCCTTTCACCGTACACATGTTTATTGTGCACACAAGCTGACAAAAGACAGCAGTAGTCTGGGCGTGGCTGCTGTCAGACACCAGGCTGTATCATTAGAGAGATGGCAGGCTTTATCTCCACAAACCATGTGTCTGTGATAGCAGTCTGATGGTTACCTTCGCAGGAGCTCCGTCATACAAACAAAGGAAATGAGCATTGTAGTCGTGCAAATTACGAGCCATTTTGGATCAGGACGAGTAAACAGTAGCAGGTGGTTCTCAGCAATTATTGGAGCTTTGTCTTGTCATGTTTGAAGCAGCAGATATGTGGGATATTTACAGTTATTTGGGACTATTTTTCAAAGGCAGATTAATCCGTACGCACACCACCTCAGTTCAAACTGACGCACACTTTCAGACCGTTTCTTCTCCGAGGCGGTCCTGGTGTTGCACTTGGTTCTAAACATGAAAAGTGATGGAAGTGTTTCGACTTCTTCTCACACCTGACCGATCGGCTACGCTTGTTGGATTGTAGGTTTCAAAATAAATACGAGAGATGATCCAACAATCATACTGAGGCATTTGAGGGGTTGAATGGTTTGTAGTATGAACCCTTATGACATGGATGCTGGCTAGAGGATTTGAAAGTTCAGCCAAATGAGGGAGTTTCCACCTGGGTGATGTCTCAGGTGGTGCAGGTTCTATTTAACGTCGGGGCGGGATTCTCGTCATTCACTCCTTTTAATCCGTTAGCCCGAAGAGCTCTTCTTAGATAGCTTAAGTAACCATAACGTCATATACTGTAACCCTGCAGCAAGACAAGGTGAAGGGCTGTGTTTGGCGTTAAAGGATGGTTTCTCCGTGTAACGGTGTCTTCTGGTTATGGGGCTTAAAATAGTGTCAGCTTTTTCACTCCTCTCGACCTTGAGGAGCTATTTAAAGGTCAAAACCCGCATACGTGCCTTCCCAACCCATCACACACATATTTACATTCAAACAAGAAAGTCAGATGGCAGCACATTTCAGAGCGATTTCACACATGCATGCATGAGCACACACATTACACACGGCGAACACAGCCAGACAAGAATGTGAAGGATGTACACACGTCTGTGCTTCTCTTTTTCTTTTTCCTCTGCTGATCGAAATTTTGTAACTGTTCAGACGAGGCGTTTGTTTAAAAAGTACATTTAATGCGAGGTTACACACACACACACAATAAATCAAAAAAGAGCCTCTCATTTCCAGCTCATATTGTAAATCGGGTCGTCATGTGACCCCTGGAACTGGCTGCAGAGATGCCCTTGGAGGCGGCTTTAGAGAGGGGTTATAGGCTGTGGAAGGCAGGATATATATACAGGTCTCAACTATGTGTGTAGTTGGCAATGCTGTGTAACTAGAGCTTAGAGAGGGGGGGGGGGGGGGTACACTACACACAACAACAACACAGGACACCCACTACGTTTAAACTGGGAACAGACACCAGTGTGAGCCGCAGGATTGGGCTGAATGAAGTCCATCCTGAAATGATTGTGTTGTCGGTGCCGTAATGAGTGTTTTAGAGCAAAGCGCTCTGCTCACAATTGCAGGTCGGTGTCGCTGTAATCTGGCGTTCTGCGTGCGCCCGGCCGTAATTGTCGGCGTGCAGTCATGTTGAATCACAAGTTCTTTGGTTTCACACATAGACATCCATTAGAGCTGCTCCTCTCTTTCTCATCCGTCAAACCAAAGAAGTTATAACTCATCAGCCAGACTTTGTTTTTCTCAAGTCACCAACCAGCAGCTTCACAGACCCATGAGGTGGATGCATGGGATAGTGGCTTATGGGATGGAGCTGGATACATATTTACTCTGCTGCGCATTTATGTTAAGACACTCCTGACAGATCCATAATAATAATAATTATAATAATAATAACTTTATTTATATAGCACCTTTTTAAAAACAAGGTTTACAAAGTGCTTCGACAGACAAGCCAGCAAAACAGTGAAACATTAAGAACAATGGTGAGGATAAAACTGAACTAAGAAACAACATGAAATAACAAGTGACGATCAAATAAATAAAATAAATAAGATAAATAAAATAAAAAATGAATAAAATGAATAAAATGAATAAAATAAATAAAATGAATAAATAAATAAAATGAATAAAATAAATAAAATGAATAAAATAAATAAAATAAATAAAATAAATAAAATAAATAAAATAAATAAAATGAAATAAATAAAATAGAATGAATAAATAAAATAAATAAAATAAAATAAAGTGAAATATAGTAAATGACCATAAGATAAAATACTAAAACCAAATGAACATGAAACAATAAAACGACGACATCACATAAAAGCCGTTCTGTAAACAATGCGTTTTAAGAAGTGAATTAAAATAGACGACTGGTTCTGTGAATATCCATCTCCATTACATTACATTACATTACATTACATTCATTACAGTCAGCAGACGCTTTTATCCAAAGCGACTTACAGGAAGTGTATTCAACATAGGTATTCAAGAGAACTACTAGTCACCAGAAGTCATCAGTGCATCTCCTTTCTTAAACAAGCATCTTAAAGCATAAACCAGAGCAAAAGTATAGTGCAGAGGCAAATTACTACGAGAACAATAATTGCAACAGACTAATACGAATATAGTAAGTGCTACAAACTACTACGAATAGGATAAGTGCAGTAAACAAATACAAATTCAATAAGTGCAGCGAACTGATACGAATACAGTAAGTGCACAGTAAGTGCTACGAGGAAGGCTCCGGGTAGTACTTCCTGAAGAGGTGAGTTTTCAGCCTGCGCCTAAAGATTATCACCATCCAATGAGGTCAGAGATCTGGCCATCCCATAATACATGAAGACAATTAATAACTTTCGAGGTACAAATATCTGCAAAGCCCATCACACACACACACACTCACACACACACACACACACACACACACACACACACACACAC
>NC_072470.1:12735617-12795617 GCF_027596085.1 Anoplopoma fimbria | reverse complement strand
TTCTGTTTTTACCTTCTCTCTCTCTCGCTCTGTACTGACGCATTCTTTTTCTTTTTCTTCACAGTTAAAATCATAGGGTTCTATATCGTTTTCTATGGCTGCCTGGCTGGAATCTTCATCGGAACCATCCAAGCCTTGCTGCTCACCCTGAGCAACAACAAGCCCACCTGGCAGGACCGAGTCGCACCCCCCGGTGAGAAGTTACACCTACGCCCTGTCTGTCAGGAGTCTGAGGTCCTCTGTAGCCACGTAGAAAAGACAAACAGAGTGAAAGCACTGCCTCAGAGACGGGACTGAAGTTCACATTTCAGTTAAAAAGTATTGCTTTTTTTCTCCGTAGTTTACAACAGAAAGAGGAGTAAAGCTCATGTGTCAATATGTTGCTTCCAGGCCGATAAACTCTGCAGCACAATCCCAGTTTTCACTCAAAGACAAATCCTAAACGATAGTAATCCTTTGTTCTTCCCTGATGACACGTTTCTTTGTGTTTGGTTCTCACCTTTCCCTCAGGCATATTGTAAATGGACTCTAGGTATATGGCCTCAGTGTGTCTGTGTGCACACCTCAGCCTGGTTTCCATGGAGGCGGGGGGGTCAGTTGGGATTTAGCGTGCCAAACTGAGCATGTGCGGTATAGAGTCACGGGAGGGAGCAAGGAGGGGCGGCAGTCGACTACTGACTGACAGTGAACAAGAGGCCTTGTGTCCTTGAGCATTGTGCTCATCTGAGGTCATCAACAAGAGGTTTCACTGTCAATAACATGGCCTCTGGTCAGCTGATTCAAGCTGACAGCGTTCTAAATGTGCAGCTAACAGATGAACGAGCTCCTTTGATGTGACTTCTATCTGAGTCCAGTACAGAGACACGACGGTCACACTGATCATCTCCTCTGAATCTGCAGAAATCTGTCCATCTGAAGGTTTAACATCACGATGAATTCGTGATACATGTGTCGTACGCGACTGTTGGTAACCTCTGCCCTCCCTGCAGGCCTCTCGCACACCCCACGATCAGAGAAATCTGAAATGGGCTTCAACATGAACGACTTTGAGACCTACATGCCTTACACCAAGGCCTTGAAGGAGTTCCTGGCCAAGTATGACGAAGAGTTCCAGAGGGACCAGATGAAGTACGAGGACTGTGGAGGTAGGTTTCAGAAATGTGACAAGAGAATAGAGCTCCATCGTCAGCGTACGCAAGAATACTGCACTTCTGTTATGGCCCGTCAGCGTTTCAACGTCATTGTTCCCCCTCCAGAGGAGCCTGCAGAATACAAGCACCGGGGCGACCTGGAGAGCGACGTAGGCATCAGGAAGGCCTGCCGTTTCTCCAGGACCTGGCTGGGACCCTGCTCCGGCATCGAGGACCGCGACTTCGGTTTCAAAGAAGGCAAGCCCTGCGTGATAGTGAAGCTCAACAGGATTGTCAACTTTCGGCCAAAGGTGATTTCAAATGTAGAAGTTTTCTCAATGTGTGACTTTGGAGTTGGCCAGCTGCCACCAGCGGACACCAGAACCTCATGTTGTACATCTTGGTGCTCCCTTCAGAGACTTGAGACTTTAAATGTTCTTTCTGACTGACACCCGAGCCTTGTTAAGTGTCAAAGTATTTCATGGATGTCTAGTCTTGTAGTCCGGTCCCATTCATAACTTGTCTTTGTTGTCCAGCCTCCTACCTCTAATGAAAGCATCCCTGACGAGGCTCAATACAAGGTGCAGCCCAATGTCGTCCCCATCTTCTGCACCAACAAGGTACACACCTTTTTTTTTTTTTAAAACGATCTTTCTCTTGAAACACGTGTGCATGCTCTCTGATACGTTTTCTTTCTCCGTCCCTGCAGAGAGAGGAGGATGCTGGTAAAATCGGGGAGATCAAGTACTTCGGCATCGGCGGCGGCTTCCCCCTGCAGTACTACCCGTACTACGGCAAGCTGCAGCACCCCCACTACCTGCAGCCGCTGGTGGCCCTGCAGTTCGCCAACCTGACCCTGAATACTGAACTGCGCATCGAGTGCAAAGTGTACGGAGACAACATCGACTACAGCGACAAGGATCGCTACCAGGGACGCTTTGACATCAAGTTCACCATTAACAATTTATGACCGCCATCAGGACCATAGCGCTCTCCCTGCCCCCCCTTTGTCCTTAAACTAAATACACATCTAAATGTAGGAGCTCATAAGTGAGGGGGTGGGGGGGGGGGGTTGTAGCGGTTCAGTCAATCACAAATAGTCTTGAATGAATTAATGAAAGGAAAAATACCTGCTAGGGGGACCGATGTGTAATCTTCTCTGCTTTCATCCACTAGCTTCTACACTTCTGTCTAGCGTTAGAATGTAATTTTAAAGGAAAAGAAGCAATATGCCTAATAAGAATATTTATTCAGCCGTAAATGAGACCTTTTTTTTTCCACAAGCCATGGGACATTGTTCATAGGTGACTGTAAAGTTTAATTCCATCTCTGACGCGTAGCTAGCTGTGTTTTGTCCCCTCTGCATATCGCTGCCGTGTGTGCTTTCTCTAGCTATATTTCTTTTTTTTTCCGAGTGTGCATTAGTTGCAGAATCTGGTCCTTTTCCCCAACCACGCTGTCCCTCATCTTCTTCTGTGAGCGAGCTTTTTAGCAGTGTAGGCTTTCTGTGTGTCAGACACGAACACACACTCCCACTTTAATGATTGAAATAGTTTATGCTGCACTCTTCTGGTCTGTGTAAGGAAAAGGCTGCACTCCAGGGAACTTCTTTCCTCTTTTTGTCTTTTACATATGATCACGGGAGACTCTTTTTACTTTGCCTTTTTTCTTTATTGCTTTTTTTTTTTTAAAATCATGAAGTGTGTGAAGGGGTTTTAACACTTGGTTTCATGCCTTTTTACTTTTGATTTCTACCTTTTTAGATGTAGAGTTGTGTGTCCAGCCTGTTCGACACTGGCCTGCTGTTTGGGCAATGGTGCTGACTCGAGTTTTTAAAGAATCGTTTCATCACAGCATTGTGGTGTCACTCTCTGAATGTTTCAGCCATTAAACGTGGTGAAAGAATTTTATATTTATGCAGTTGTACATTTTGTTTCTTTGCGGAATATTGTCATGTATAAATGCAATACCAAAGTGAAGAGTTGAAGAGTCTATCGGAAGCAACGCAGTACTCGTTTTTAGATCTCATGTTAAGTGCTAAAGTCAATGTCAGTCGTTAACTCCTGATTTGTGTCGAGGCCATGAATGTAGTTTAGAATGAACAGGTAACCGTTTAATTCCACAACGACCTGACCTAATGCATTTTAAAAAAGACCAGAGTTCTTCCAGAGCTCAGTGGCTTTAGATGATTATTGATGTTGGCTTTTATATTCCTTAGGATTTCATGTCGATGTAAAACACACTACTTGAATTTTGACATCTGTCAACTCTACACCATTTCATCCAGCTTTGTCATTTAATCAAAGATAGAAACAAATAAAGTCATAATGGACCTTCCTCTTGTGTTTGCGTTTTCACTTCTAGTGCGAGATGTTCATTCTGAAGCTCTAGTGTAAGTTCAGACGGGAAGACAAAACTCTCTATGCTTAGACTCCATGGTTATCTTGCTACTGTTCAGGGCAGACATGCCTCGATAACAGTGTGAAGCTTTATTGACATCTAGTGGTGAGGTTGCAGATTTCCACAAACTAAATACACTTGCCTCCTCACCCCTCTTCTTTCCAAGCTTCTCAGAGAGCCATGGTGGCCTTCAGGTACGGATGGAGATCTTTAGGATTTGATTACTACTAGGAGCTACTCTGCAAATGATCCCGTTGAGAGACTAATAAGAGGATTATCTTATCTTATCAATACTCTGTTCCAACAACAGTAATGTTGGAAGGTCTTCTGGACATATAAGAACATACCAATCTCAGAACCCATTAGCTATTTATCTGTGGACAGATGCTCCTCTGTTTGTTAAATGGTAAATGGTAAAGACTTTACACAACACGTCATTCACAAATTCACACAGACGGCAGACCATTCGATGTGCCACCTGCCAATCAAGACGATTACACTCACACACTGCAGTCACATTTGACGGACTGGAGGAGCCAAGGTCCTCCCCACTGATCTACTCTTGAGCAACTCGCTGTTTGACATCTGATTGGCAACTTCAGATGCAAGGCTGAAGTTGGAGTTGAGATACAACATGTATGATCGGATTCTAAATCAATGAAAAGCTTAATCATCGCCAGGCGATATCCAGAGGGTTCCCAGATCACATCCTGGCATTCTGGCTCTTTTCTTCAATGTTTTTGTGTTTTGAACCTCTGGGCCACCATATATGTACATGTGTTGAACCATGCATGTGTTTGAATCAGCAGGGCAACACTCGTATTCCATAATCTGATGAGATGGAGGAAGGGAGTAGGCCGACCCCTATCTCATTCACGCACCGTGGACCATCCCGAGGTTTTCTTTCCTGATAACGCTCTGTCATGTGACACACACATGTTGTGTGTGGTTGGCTGGCAGGAGAAGGACAAGACAGACTTGATTAGGAACTATTTTACTTGACCTATTCCCCCGTGTGCTCGCTACACCTCCAGTTCCTGCTGGGCCATAACACTTCAATGGTTCTTCCCAGCGATCCACTGGACCTACCTACAACCGGGTCAGTAGCTGGCAGTTGTCCTCACTGGCCCCAAGTTTTCCAAGGCCTGGTTCCAGAGGGGTCCAGCCAGTCAGCCAGTTGACCGAGTCCATTTCGGAGTTCCTGGAACGGAAACTTCTGGTATGGCACCAGAAGTTTCCGTTCCAGGAACTCCGAAATGGACTCGTCGCTGGCCTTCAGAGTGGTCCTGCCTCTGTCGCCATTCTATAGATGTACTCCGCCAGTCTGGCTGTCTTCCTGCCGGTCCTCCTGAGAGGTTCTGCCTGTCTGCCCTGTCCCCAGGCAATCTGTCTAAGGTTCCCTGTCCACATGTCCAAGACAAAGGCTGGCCTTGTCGGCGGTCTGGCAGACTCCTGGTCCTCGTTTCCTGTCATTAGTTTACTGGGATATCACTAATAAGTCGCCGCAAAGGGTGGGAGGTGATAGAAATTTCATCAGTAATCCATATTTTAAAGGATGATTGTTATTTGTGAAAATGTGAAGAAGTGACTGGGATTGTGCCTGATGGTGGTGTAGTTTTCCGGGGTGGGAAAAAGACTGGAGGTCCACCTTAGAGACAGCGAGCAGGTGCAGGTTGCTTTGAGGGCATCAAGATGCTTCTCAGATCTGCCGACATTTTTAAGATGCCCTACATAGCGACGGGCGAGTTCACCGGTGGAAGGATTAAAAGCTGTTACTGCATGGCTCCTGGCCGTTGTGGGGACAGAGACCTAGAGTGAGCACGGCTAGCTAACACGTGAACACGACCTTCATCAGCCCAGCGTCGGTGTGTTTTCAGTATAAACCGACGAGGGTAGACAACATCTTGTGGGAAGGACAAGTCATCTTCTCCCACTCGTCACCCTGCTGTTACCCCAGGACACTCTGTGCATCTAACAACCTGATCGCCGCATTCTCCTGCTGAATCCAGAAAGCATTCCATGCACGCCTCAGCCTCTTCCTCATCAGCGTCCCTCACTGCTGCAGCAGCCTCGGTGGCATCCAAACCGTTGTCTAACCTGGATAACTAGTAGTCAGGCTGCTAGTTAACTGGTTCTGTTTGGTTAATTTACTGTTTGACAGGTAAATCATGACTCCTACTATAGTTTTCTTCGTATTGTGGTAAACGAATCGCACACCTTGCATCATGGTCTGTTTGTTACTGCTATTTCATTCATGTCATACAGTCATGTATATGTATACCACATATTTATGTCTTCTGCTAATTCTGAACTACACTTTCATGGCTTCTGATCGATTGCTCATATTCATCATATTCTGATATCCCATCGCATCCGGTAAGTGCTGTCATATTCATTGGATTCTGCTATTCTGCTAATCCCTACATATTCACTGCCCTCTGCCAATTTGTCATACTTCATTAGTATTCTGGTAATTGACCTCATATCCATCTGATCCAGTATATTACTAATTCTCAGGTCACTGTTGACCTCTTATGGTCAAAATTTTCAGGTCGTCACTGTCTTATCAAACGAATGAATGACGTGTAAAAGTGGAAGGTAATGGAGACTTACTTCCTAAGCTAAATCTTTTTTTATGTATGTCATCCCTTTTCAGTATGCTTTAATTGGTCTTTTCATCCAAGGTACATTGTTGATTCTAATCACTAACATGCCCATTATTATGCTTCATTCTTAACAGATTATTCCATCTTAGTTTCATTATTCATGACCTATTCCGTTCCTGTTTGGAGGAGATATTGTGTTTTTCTTGGGATTTATTTTGCTGCATTACAAATCTCCCTGTAGAGTCTAAATGCCACGGCTCTCTGTCAAGATCTTCACACACCATTTGTTATAATAAATTCACCTCATTTTCATGTCTCTCCTGATAGAAATGGAGCTCTAGCAAACGTTCTGCCACAAAGACTTGTAATTCATTTCTCATATATCCTGCTATTCATTCATCTCAGGCATGCTCACTCATAATTCCCTTGCTTTTGTTATTTGGGGGCTGTCAATCATGACATCCATCCAATAGTCTCCTTTTTAAGTAAGATTCTCTTTAGGACATTCATGCTGCTGTAACGAGCTCCCCTCCACCCGCCCATCACCCCCGGTCTTTGCAGATTCATCAGATTCATCATTTCATCGGCCTACTCGTTCAGCAAATCCTGTAGAGTCTAGGCGCCGCAGACTATTTATATATGTTGCAGTACTTCTGAACATACCTTAACACAAGAGGGCGGTAGTGCTGCGTCAGCCATATCAAATGACATGAACCTGGTCACGCTGCTGACAGCAGTACTGTAGCGGACAGGAGTGTAAAGAGGATCTGCAGCATCTCTCCAGCTGTAAGGAAAATCATTACTGACGTGTTATATGTGTCAGGTCTGGTAGAAGTCCTCCAGCAGTCTGGGCTTATAGCAGCATAACTGCTCCTCAGGGCAAACGCTCTTGGATTACAAATCCCCGTAGTGTTTAAGCGCCAATGACTTTCTGTTAGGACTTTTTAATCACACGTCTTTTATAATAAACAATTATCTTTTCTTTGACCTCTTTATGGGTATTTCTCCTGGGGTCCACTCCGTTAAGATCAATGTAAAGCTGTTGAGGCTACTGCTATGACGTGTCTGTTTTCAAGGAGAGCAGGAGGACATGTTTGAGTGTTTTTAAAAAGAAGGACATATAAATGACTGGTGTACATTTCACCAAGTGATGAAAACAATTGGAGTAGGTCTATGCTTTATAATCAGATTTTCAAAGTGTTTAAAACGACACTCATCTTACAACGGTGCTCGACATCTGCACACAAGAGGAGATAATCCAAGGCCCTCTGGGTCTGAAGCCTTCAATATCACATGGCTGACAGACCAGCAGGTTTGCCATATTAAAGGCTTTTTATTTGACTCTGGACTTGAGAGTACTTTGTATTTTCCCCTCTTGATAGTAAAGAAACCCCCTCTGTTCCGTTTAGTGTGTCTCTGTGAGGATGGACTGGTCGTTTTGTAGGTGAACTGAATTGACCTGGGGCAGTGCAGGCGTTGGGTTGGGTGATGCAGGAGCCACATGACACCTTGGTCTTGTGGGGAGGCAGACAAAGCTGCCAGCGAGGCTGTAATTAATTTAATTGGTGAGTGGGATCAGTGCTCGCTCAGTCAGCAGCTCGTTAACGCATCAGCAGCGCTGGGAATTACAACATGATGCCACCGGTTTATTTTCTCATATTAACTGCCAAAATGTAGCGCCGATCCTAATCTTATATCACACACGATTGTTGATTAAATTCCCAGTCTTTTCATTCAATTTACCTTTTATTCAGAACAATATTTATCTTTTAAATTCTTATTCATTGAGTTTAGTTTCAGTATTTCGTTCACAGTGTTACTAGTAATTAGTAGAACGGCTGGGGATATCAACTACCAGTCTATTCTCCCCCAGGTCTGCCCGTAAGCTCCCCCATTGTTCCTTAGCGTATGTAGTTTTCATTACAATCCGAAAGTATTTCAGTATTATTCTTCATATCAAAGAATGCATCATGTTTTCTCCATTTAAGAGAATCCTAGAGGGCACTTCACCCCTTTTCTCTAAAGAATGAAAGGAAAGAATTGCACAGTTATTCAATCTATTATTTCATTTGCTGTTCTTTTAGAACTACCAAGAGGTTTGGCTCTCTTAGTCCAGAGTATTAAATCATTGTTTTGAAATACCGACTGTTAATATCCTGTCTAAGAGCGGATTCAGTGAGCGGTGCAACCTGGGAGACGCTGGAGACAACGAGCTGCATCCAAAGCAGCTTGGCAATTATGAATGCACAAGGGGCATGCGATTATAAAAGGATGACCTCCCGTGTCGTGAAGTGAGCGTTGCAGCCTGGAGACCAGCTTCAGCAGAACTGATCCCTGCAGGACGCACTTGACGAGGCTGCAGACTGGAGCAGTACTCAGCATTCATCACATATTCAAGTCGGTGGCACTGGATGCCAGGGCGAAGTCGTCCAGAGAAACTATATCATAAGACTATTGACTTTGGAGGCGATCTGGACTTTTTGTCTTAGTTTAACATCAAGAAGTTGCAGGTCATCTGAGTTTTTATGTCCTTAAGACATGCTTGAAGTTTAGAGAACTGGTTGGTTTCGTCCGATAGATATAACTGGGTATCATCTGCATAACAACGCAAAGTATCTGGAGTGTTTTCTGACAATATTGTCTAAAGGAAGCATATATATTGTACATTATATGGTGTAAACAGTATGACTGAAATGAAATGAAAACGAATGCTTCCAATTTTAGATACATTTCATACATTATACTATAATAACATTAATACAGAAAACCTAATAAGCATTCTGAAAACTGTTTCCTATGGTTTACAATAATACAATGCAACACGAAGCACGATTTGAAGCATTGAAATAGTGAACCCATGGTTCCGTAACCTGCAGTGGGTTCTTCTAATCTGTATTCATTCAGTTCCTGGCGAGAGTTTTCGATAAACACTGTAAATGTCATTAAAAAGATCCTTTGCTGTGTCGCATTTCCCGACACGCCAGCCCACTTCAGCGTGTGTTTATCAGTGTGAACTGTGATCCATAACATCTGCTCACTAAAACGCATCAACAGATTAACTCTAATCTCATTTACAGCAGCTAATCTGGCTCTGCTGTGTGGCTGCAGTCCGACCGTATACGCTGTGTTTGATCCAATAAGGAAAGAGGTATTAATACAAAGACGGATCTATGAGCAGAAACGAAATACAATATTCATAATGTTTTCAAATCTCAACAGATCTGTCATTTTATTCCATCCATATATTCTTATTTTATAGAATTAATAGCAGTTACTTATATAGTCTATTTCATTTTTCCATAGTTGACCATATTTGTGCCGTCTCAGTTTGATATGAATCACTAAATAAAACCTGATCAATTAAAGATTGAATAGATGGAACAATTATACGACAAAAATAGAGATAGTTATAATGGCCATCGGGAACATAACTATACGTAACTTTAATAAACTTCAAGCTGTATAAAGACACACGATAGTGAGTCAGTAATTATAGAAGAAGATCAGAACAAATGCAAAGAAAACGGCAAACAGAGTCAGTTTGTGAATGGTTTACTCATACATTGACTTTTAGGTTGATTAAAATATATATGAATAATAAACAAGGACTTACTAAGACTAGGAGTATATCAAGTAAAAGTTTCTTTACGTTGTTTAAGCTCGTATAAAAGGGAAAGGAACATAGAACGAAGGTAGACTCAGGCACATGGTAAATTGAGTGTTTAACTGATGGCACCTCCATGTTTTCATCTTTGGATTGCCAATTAGCCAGATAACCATGACGATTAGACAATTACTGAATGTGTTTTACGGTGAATTTGGCAGTAGCACACTACGGGGGTATTCTACATATACAACAATAGGCGAAATTAGCAGAAGTGACCTTGAAGGAGACCGTAGGACTGACTGATGAACCCCCGGGGAAACACTCTCTGGTGATCAGCTGCTCTCGCTTTCACAGCAGCTCCCAGCTGTCACACACTGAGCTCAGGGGCCTGAGATTAGCTGAGCATGCTGGGGGATTGTCCCGCTGCTGTGGTCCTGATGTCTCACTTTAGCTGTCCACACACTAAAAGGATTTACTCGGGAGTGGAAAGGATATAAATAAAGTGGTGGCTCCGACTCCAATCAGTGCTGTTTATCTACCCAGGGATATTTATAACAGAGAACATGCCCATCCGATGACTCTCCATGTAAGATAATGACATCATACGTGTTTGCAGTGTCCAAAGGAAACCTCCGTTTTGTGTGCGAGTCATATCAGAATGTACTTAAAGGTCAAATAAGCTCAGATATCATATAGAAACATACGTAAATATCCAGTATCGGGGACAATAACTTGTTTTGTGTCATGATTGATGGACTGTATCACTAAGATCAATTTCTATGGCTCAGTTTAAAGCCATAGAAAATGCTTCCCTCCTCCTCCTCCTCCTCCTCCACCCCCTCCTCCTCCTGCCTCTCCCTTCATCCTCTGAGGTCGAGCAGGGTGGATGAACAGAAGGGACTGTGCTCCTGTAGAACATACGTCTCAGAGTTCTCCCGCCAGGCTCCCGTTGATGTGAAGGAGGAAGAACCAACAAGGGGATCAGCATGGGATTTATTCAGAGCTCACCCTGACTTTTCTTCAGCGTCTGAACTGCTCATCATCATCATCATCATCATCATCATCATCATCACTCACATTCAGGTACACTACGTTCACACAGTGGACAGTGATTGTGTTTTAATGTCACACCTGTGTGGTGGTCACCAGGAAAGAGAACTTCTCCGAAAGGACTGAGCTCAACAAGTCGCAGTCGGGTTGAGAATCTAATTTTAGCCGCTGTAATCTGGGAGAGAAGGATTTGAGTTAGCAGTGCTGAGAAACACGCCGAGCTGATGGGACTAAACCCAGACGGAAGCTGTCGTCAGGCAGTTAGCCGCCACTCATCTTCCTTTACACTGGAATGAATGTGGGCCCTGTGACTCCTATGTAAAAGGCAACGATCACCACTAGTAGTATTTTATTATACATTTAGCCTGTATAAAATCTAGTATACAGTATGGCTGAAAAAGGCAAAGGCAGAAGCATAATGCTATTATATCATGTTTTTAATTTTCTCTCTGTTTTTGTTTTATTGTTTTTGTCTCCTTTGAGTATCCAAATAAAATGTATTATCATTATTGTTCAATATCACATTCTTATCAATTGAAGCTACTCTTAAGAAAATACAAAAATCACCAAAAAAAAAACCCAAAAGTGAGCTACACATTCTTATGCTAATGTTTTAATATTTTATAATATACCAAATCATTTGTGAGATTTTATAAATAGTTACTCTAGCCTTATTCATAATACGTATAACTCGTTTAGTAACACGACTGTTTTATTTATTTATAAATGTTTTAGAGGTTGACCCCCACACCTCCACACGATAAGTCATGTACGGATGTATAAGTGAGCAATAAATGATAAACAAGGCCTTAGACTTGAATATCTCTAGATTTATACAGGTTGCTACTGACTTTGATATCTTGCCTTTCATATAGTCAGTATGTCGTCTCCGTGTTCTTTTATGATCGATTATGAACCCAAGGAATATCGTCTAAAAAGCACTCAACTTTATCATCACACAATTTTAATTCAAAGTCCTCCATCTACTTCTTTTTGATTTCCAAAAGACATGAACTTTCTCCAGCAGGTGTACGGATGCTGTATGAATCATTAGCGCTATACCAGTACAGTCTATTTACCGTTTAATCATTACCATATCAATTGAATTTATATGAGATGATCTTTATTTTTTATTTTATTTTTTGCAATTTTAACTATCAATTTAATTTATACGAGATGATATTTATTTTTTTGCAATTTTAACTATATCAATTTAATTTATGAGATATTTTTTTTTTGCAATTATATCAATTTAATTTATATGATGATCTTTATTTTTTATTTTTTTTTGCAATTTTAACTATATCAATTTAATTTATATGAGATGATCTTTATTTTTTATTTTTTTTTTGCAATTTTAACTATCAATTTAATTTATACGAGATGATATTTATTTTTTTGCAATTTTAACTATATCAATTTAATTTATATGAGATGATCTTTATTTTTTATTTTATTTTTTGCAATTTTAACTATCAATTTAATTTATACGAGATGATATTTATTTTTTTGCAATTTTAACTATATCAATTTAATTTATATGAGATGATCTTTATTTTTTATTTTTTTTTTGCAATTTTAACTATCAATTTAATTTATATTGATATTTTTTATTTTTTTTTTGCAATTTTAACTATCAATTTAATTTATATTTAGATATTTATTTTTTTGCAATTTTAACTATATCAATTTAATTTATATGAGATGATCTTTATTTTTTATTTTATTTTTTGCAATTTTAACTATCAATTTAATTTATGAGATATTTTTTTTTTTTTTTATTTTATTTTTTGCAATTTTAACTATATCAATTTAATTTATATGAGATGATCTTTATTTTATTTCATTTTTTTATTTAATATATAATATTTAATTTAATATATCCCACAAAGGAAAACTGCACAGATATAAACATTGTACGATTGATTACTGTCCAAGTCATTTTTACTATCATCGGATATTTTATTACATTATTCCTTCTTCTGTTATTTCAGTTTATTCTTATACAACTTATATTTTTCCACTAATTCTTAGTTGTTAATATTTCTTATAAATCTTTTGTTCTTTTTGCATGCCTTTTTGATGCACTTCCAACTGAAGAATATTAAATTAAGTAGAACAGATTTCTTTCTGTACATAAAATGCTACATCAGCACCTCTTTATTTATCCGGTTTACACAGAAAAAGTCTCACTTCAATAACTTGAAATCATGCTTTATTGATTTTTAAATAGGCTTTGAAAATGCATAAATGAGAAAATCTAATTTTAGTTGCTGAACTGATACTCGTACTTATATTCACAATTTGATTTGTAATCATTCTAGTTATTTTCAAACTAAATGATTTATAGAAAATTTAGAGAAATGACATTTGACTCTACCCGTATGTTCTTGTTCCAGCTATTCTCACCCAAGTCATTTTCTGAAATGATCTCCAGATGTTCCTACGATGTGTTCCTGAGGTCATTTGTATCTTTTTTTCCTAAAGGCTGTCCAACATGGTGCGCTTTGGGGGGAGCACTGTTGCTCCTGCAGAGCCCGGCCTCAGCAGCCAGCGGACGGAGGACAACACGAAGAGCCGGAGCAGGTGAGCCGAACACCTGCAAGCTCCTCCCACACTGGGAGGAGCTTGCAGGTGTGCAGGTGTGCAGGTGTTCTATTCACTGAGGCTTTTGGTCCCTTTTTTTCAGTCCATACTCACACAGAAAACCCAATACATGAAACATAACACCAAAAAGATTTAGCTGCATAAGAACATAATTATATGGAATAATAAACATAAACCCTGCTCTACATTAACATTGATTAATGAGGTTCCTCTTTCCAAAGCGGTGTGGAAATGAGGGCCCACCTCAGCCCTAGATGAAGAAGAAGATGAAGGGGATGAAGCATGATTGATTGCTTTTTTTTTTTCACAGTACACCTACTATCCTACTATACCAGTAATGTTTTAAATCACTTCTTAAAACACGTTTACAGAATGGCTTTTATGTGACGTCGTCGTTTTAATGTTTCATTTTTGGTTTTACTTGTATTCGTTTACTATATTTTACCTATTTCACTTTATTTAATTTAATTTATTTTATTGTCACTTGTTATTTCATTTTGTTTCTTAGTTCACTTCTTATAACGCATTGTTTACAGAATGGCTTTTATGTGATGTCGCCGTTTTATTGTTTCATTTTCATTTGGTCTTAGTATTTTATCTTATGTTCGTTTACTATATTTTACCTATTTCACTTGATTTTATTTATTCTATTTTATTTATTCTATTTTATTTAATTTATTCTATTAATTTTATTTAATTTATTCTATTCATTTTATTTATTTTTTATTTTGTTGGTTTATTTGATCGTCACTTGTCATTTCATTTTGTTTCTTAGTTCAGTTTTATCCTCACCATTGTTCTTAATGTTTCTTCTATTGCACTGTTCTGCTGGCACTTTGTAAACCTTGTTTTTAAAAGGTGCTATATAAATAAAGTTATTATTATTATTATTTATTATTATTATACCGTACCTGAGCGGAGTCTGGTCATTGTTTTAGCTCTCGGGCACTAGACTGAGGCTTTAACTTTGGTATTGACTAGAACCCAAGAGTAAGGATATAGAGAAGAACAAAGGGGAGCCCCTGAGGAGCCCCTGAGGAGCCCCTGAGGAGCAACACTTCTCTAATGTCTCATCAGTCTCTCCTTGAAGACATTCTCCTGATATTGAGTTGTCTCGGTCACAATTTAGATGTAATTATGAGTTTGTCTTTCAGTGCTGGTCGGTGGGCCGTGGCCGCTCAAAACGTGAACAACTGCAACAACAACGACGGGTAAGAAGATACAGGGATCCTTCCACACACACACACACACACATTAACATAGCGTTAGTGCTCCATCTGCTCCACCATGTAAGGAGACTACAGCCAAATCAATTGAATGAAATGTGATATGTAGGAGCACGACTGTCCCTGTGTCACAGCGCCCCCCTCTGGCTCTCTCACACTACTGAATAGAAGGGGGTGGAAATATTCATGTGGCCTCTGCCTCTGTTTCTTGACATTTACAGCAAAAAGGATGACAAGAAAGATGAGAAGAAAGACGAGAAGAAAGACGACAAAAAGGATGACAAGAAGGACGACAAAAAAGACGACAAGAAGGACGCTAAAAAAGAAGAACCGTACGTAACACATACTCATTTCTACTGCTTCAACATTTGCTCAAAATCCTGACATGTTACGTTTCTCTTGGAACTTTAAAATACCTCGAGTGATTTTAAATGCCCTCTTTGCTGAATCCAAACAAGAGGTCTTCACACAAACCTCCCTTTTTCTCCCTCAGAAAGGAGGTGTGGGTCATGGACCCCGCCACAGATACGTACTATTACTGGCTGTACACCATCTCCGTCCCAGTGTTCTACAACCTGATGCTGCTTGTGGCCAGGTCTGACTTCATGGCATTTTGTCTTTCCCCCGTACCGGACTGTTGTTCCCCAGCTGTTTGTCATGGCTGTGCTTCCCTTTAGGTCTTGTTTTAACGAGCTGCAGCACGGGAACACAACGCTGTGGATGGTCCTGGACTACAGCTCAGATGTCCTCTACTTCATGGACACCTTTGTGAGAGCTAGGACAGGTCGGTGACGGCGACTGAATGTGCGAAACATTAAAAGGGGAACTTGGATTAGATGATAAACCTAAAAGATATTTCTGATTCTAATGTGTCAACAGGTTTTCTGGAGCAAGGTCTTCTTGTAAAGGATGCAAAGGTCCTGAAAGAACGGTACATGAAGACACGGCAGTTCCGATTAGACATCATATCCATCATCCCCACAGATATCATATTCCTCAAAATTGGAATCAACAACCCAGAGTGGAGGTTCAACCGGCTCTTCAGGTTAGCCCGACTCTTCGAGTTCTTCGACAGGACGGAAACTCGGACAAATTTCCCCAACATCTTCCGAATCGCCAATCTTGTACTTTACATCATCATCATCATCCACTGGAACGCTTGCCTCTACTTTGCCATCTCCAAGACGCTCGGCTTCGGCTCGGACACCTGGGTGTATCCAAACAACAGCAATCCCGAGTTCGCTCGACTCGCCAGGCAGTACATCTACTGCTTTTACTGGTCCACTCTCACCCTGACCACCATCGGTGAGACGCCACCCCCAGTCCGAGACATTGAATACTTCTTTGTGGTAGCCGATTTCCTCACTGGGGTTCTGATCTTTGCTACAATTGTGGGCAATGTTGGCGCCATGATTTCCAACATGAGTGCCGCACGAGTCGAGTTCCAGGCTAAGATTGACTCTATAAAGCAATACATGCAATTTCGGAAGGTTACGAAAGATCTGGAGGTAAGAGTGGTGAAGTGGTTTGACTACCTCTGGACAGAGGAGAAGACCTGCGATGAGAAGCTGGTGCTGAAGAACCTGCCAGACAAGCTCAAGGCCGAGATAGCCATCAACGTACATCTGGAGACTCTAAGAAAAGTGCGCATCTTTCAAGACTGCGAGGCAGGTTTGCTTGTCGAGTTGGTCCTTAAGCTCCAGCCTCAAGTGTTCAGTCCTGGCGACTACATCTGCAAGAAGGGGGACATCGGCAGGGAGATGTACATCATCAAAGGAGGAAAGCTGGCTGTGGTGGCAGACGACGGGGTTACCCAGTTTGTGGTCCTCAGCGACGGGGCGTACTTCGGCGAAATCAGCATCCTGGGCATCAAGGGCAGTAAGGCAGGAAACCGGAGGACAGCCAACATCCGAAGCGTGGGCTACTCCGATCTGTTCGCCCTGTCCAAAGACGACCTGATGGAGGCACTCGTTGAGTATCCGGACGCCAAGAATATGCTGGAGGAGAAGGGAAAGGCCATCCTGATGAAAGATAACCTCATAGACGAGTCCCTGGTCACCGCTACCGACGCCAAAGACTTGGAGAATAAAGTCAATAAGGTGGAAGCCAGTTTGGACGTCATGACGATGAAATTTCGAAAGTTGACAGCCCAGCATGAATCTTCCCAGCGAAAACTCAAACAACGGCTCACCAATATATCAAACCAGGTCCCAACCCTCAAAGTAGACATCGAGTAGAATCCTGTTCCTAGAGTACTGTAGAGTACAGATTCTCCCAGAGTCTTGTTAACGTCCTTCAAACAGGCGTTCTCTGATCATGTACTTTATTTTGTATATACATTATATATATTCAGCAAAGTCCCATATTTGTGTATTGAGATATTTGCCCTTTTTTTTTTTAATTTAACAAAAAGCAAATGTACCATTGGCGTCTGAGAACTATTTTCTTGTCATATTTGTCATAAAGTCATTTGAATGATGCCCAGCACTAGCAATGTATTTTTGTGAGCAATAACAAAAAGAAATCTGCACATCACCTGTCCACTGTCACTTTGCCGAGATCTTCAGTAAAACACATTTTATAAACTATACTTTTTTTCCATTTTCATTTTTTGATATTTGCAGCATGATTTTACATACAGAAGAACCGTTTGAAATAAACTGATTTCAAATCAGCCTCTGTATATTTCTATCTAAGGCCGAACAGAACAACAGATATTTGTCTTTTGACCCTGTTGTTCTAAATTTATCGTTTTTATTGTCTTGAATTCTCAGCTAAAAAGGAAAATAGGAGACTGTTGAAATAACACAATATTTTCCAGATCATTTTACTTTCTCCTCTCACTTTCCATGTGTTTTTTTTCAATGACTGTCTTGGTTGACTGTCCCAGGTTTTCCAGGACACGCCAACAACCTTGTGACAAAAAAAAACATTTGTTTGATGATCTTATCAATGTTAACATCTCTTCAAAGTCCCTTTGTGGGATTAAATTTAATAGATATAGTTGAAATTGTAAGAAAATTGATATGGTGTTTATTAAAGAAGTCGTTGATTCTGTTGTTGGACTAAAATCAGGTTATAAAGCGATACAAGTTGGAAAAAAAGCTGTCATCTTTATTAAGCATGTTTTCACAACACTGGGTACTTGTAGCCTTTTATCAGTTTGTATCTTTTCGAATGCAACTGTTAAGTCAAACCAATTAATGAAAACTGCTTTCCTTTCCTAAGATCAGGTTGACCTTCCACCTTTTTTTTTTTTTTTTTTTTTTTTTTTTTTTTTTTTAGCTCCAGAGGTCCTTCATATGTTCACGTGAGCAGCGTCAAAACGGAGGAACAGAGTAACCCGGGCTGAATAACGAGGAGGTAATCCTTCGCCTGCGTTTGAACCGACACACACACAGCTCTACATGGTTTGAGTTTACTGCAGTATTACGAAGCCTTAGAAGTGGTTAATCGCACAGACACACAGAACGCAGTGGAGACTCTCCGTCACGGCCCAATGAAGACTATTCTCCAACACCACGTAGCCCGGGTCCGTCTGAAACCACGACGGCCGAGAAAGTAAGAGCACTAGAGCAGAAAGAGGGGGGGGGCAGGAGGAACCTCAATCTCGAGTCCCAGAGTCAATCGCCAAAGAAAAACCGTCAGAAAAGCCAACGACAACGACACAGAACCGACTACAGCTGACAGATCAAAACTGTTTTTTTTAAAGAAAAAGGACATCGGTCTTGACCAAAAGCGTCTCAGATATCATGAGGCTGGCTCAAGAGCTCAACGACGTCAACCAAAAGAAGATCCCCTTTTGGTCTCCCCTGTCAACAGACTGACCTGCTCCATGACCTTTGACCTCCTCCCAGTGGATGCCGTGACTGGTTTTGGTCTGGTGTTCACAGACGGTTGATGTTTCTCATGACACACGAGCCAGCTTCATGTACCGATGAGGACAATGAGATGAAAAAAGTATTCCGCTTGTAAAAAACGCAGCACATGGTTGTCTGTAATGTGTGTGTGTGTGTGTGTGTGCGCGCATCGTGTATAAGAGCTACTTATACTTATCAAATAAGTGGTTTAAAATGTTGTTCAACCGTAGATGTGTTGAACACCTGGGTGTCTGATCTCTTGTAATGCACTCTACTGACATTCAACGTAAAAAAAAAAGTCAAAAAGAATCAGAACAGAAGATGAAGAGCCATTAAACTCGTTTTTTTGAGGACTTTTCCAGAAGAGACAGTGGTTACACCCGTTTGCATTCTCGACTGTGACAGATCCAAAATCTAAATGCGTGTGTCCCAGCGATCTGTCCACGCGGCACCTCCTCCCAGAGTCAGAGGAGACACCGCCTGTCGGTCCAGGACCAGGAGGCCAGAGCACACCGCTAGCCTAGCCGTGCTACATGTGTTGAACTGAGACACGTCTGTTCAACAGAGGTAGGTTACCCCGTCTCTTTCTCACACTCACACTCACACACACACGCAAACACACAAACCAGTGACGGATGAGCTCAAAGCACAGATTTACACTGATATTGCTTTGCATTATGGGTCAAAAAAGCAAACCGAGGACTGGCAGGAACGCAGCAGGGGCTTCGGGGTTTTGGCGTAACAATCGCTGTGTTCAGATTGCGTTTAGACTACCATCCTCACGTGCCCAGCGTCCAATCACAGAGCTCGCTCGCCCACTCTGGGATCAGGCCTGGAGCTGTGAATACATACACTGCTATCCGTGTTGTCAGAAGACACAGGTTGTATCTAAATGACAGGCGTAACCACAGCCAGAGACGACAGATCACGAGGTACTAGAACCTAGTCCGTCTGTCTGTGTACGTGTTGGCTTACAAGAGCTCACTGGGGGTTCCACCTGTCCACTGACCGGTCTACAGGTGCACAACACGGTGTCGCAGTCCCACCCGCACTGATATCTATATCTATATCTATATATATATATATATAGTGTATTTATTTTAGAATCGTCAACACAGGAAGACACGGAAATAAAAATGCTTCAAAAAAATAAAAAAAAACATTCTGAAAATGTCTAAGTGCACTTACACAGCTCTGACACGGTTTTAGTCGAACCTGCGGTGGTGCCCCCTCCCCACCTCAAGGGGGGGAAAAAAAAGGCCCAAAAAACACAGCTGATTCAGAACGCGCCCATTTTTGGAACCTAATCACAGTTTTCAACGCTTCCCTGATGAAATGTGGACTCGGTAGAAACGAAAAGCCAATGGCTGTGAGTGGAATGGTCAGCGAGAGCTTTTCTTCTTCTTCTTCTTCTTCTTCTGCGGGGAGTACAATATTTGAAAGTAGAGACTACTCTTAAAAACTACATTTTTCTCCGTCAACGGTTTGTGAACAAGAGCTCAGGTCTACTTCTAACACATTTTTGTTTGTTTTGGACTGGTAAGTGAATAGCCCCAAATTTACATAGTTTAATATTAACGCCTCCCCCCCCCAAGTAGAGAAGCTATCACAAACAGGCAGGCGTGAAAAATAACCCATTTGAAGCTTGAAATAAATAATAAAAAAGGAAAAAAAAACAATCCTCTCTGTACATAGAAAAAAAAAAAAAAAAAAAAACGGGGAGGCTGCTGCACATTCACATAGCGTGGATGTGGGGGGGGTCTCTGTGCTTTACACTGACTGACGTGGGAGACGATGCAGGCACAGCAGAAGAACTACTACCGGAGCGCTCTATCCGAAACCATTTCTCCGCTCTCTCTTTATTGACTTGCTTTTCCTCACAACATACTCTTTTCGTCACCTCTTAAGATTGTGTCTGATAAAAGGAAAGGGGCGGGGCAGGGTCTGATGGGCTTTCTGCGAACGAGTCCGTTTTCTGGGGGGCGGGGGCCGGGGCTCAGAGCATGCCGAAGCCTTTGGCGTAGGTGATGGCTTTCAGCAGCCTCTCCCTCAGCTTGTCCTTGTTGCTGTATTCGGGCAGCAGCAGCACGTTGAAGCAGGTGTGAGACGTCGGTAACCTGCCGAGACAAAAAAACGACACAAAAGCTGTGAGAAACGTGGAAAGTGGAGGAGAACACAGAATATCACCGGTCTGATATGACCCCCACCTGTCAGTGTCGGGGCCGTTCTTGGCGATGATCATCTTCAGCTTGCCCAGCCCACCCACGGGTGCTCTGTCGGTGCCGGTGGTGAACTGCAGGAAGAGGCGCTTCTGGTCCTCACCGAACGAGTGCAACGTCTCCCAAAACTCCCTGCAGAGAAAAGAAATCCCGTCAGAATCAACTCCGACCCCTCCCATCAAACGTCAACTGTGTCCGTTGCGTACTCAGATTGATTCACACACACACACACACACCGTACCACCAAAACACGTTCTTACTTGATGATTCGAGAATCTCTGTTGTAACCGCCGTCGTATTCCGTCGTCTCTTCGAGTGCTAGGAAATCCAGGTTCTGCGGCATGTGACAAAAAGATAAAAAAAACACGAACTCAACGTAAGCTCAACGACACGACGGAGGGAAATATAAAAAAAACAAAAAACGTCTGGGCAGCAAATCTCACCCTGCTTCCACATATGAGGAGCTCGATCTCCTCCGGTCTGAACAGGTACTTGAGCGGAGACTCGTTGGTGACCATGTGGAAGCCTCTCCGGAACGCCTTGAACTGCTTCTCCACGCTTTTGTTCAGCATGTACTCGGCGTACTGAGCCACAAACTCCTGCACAAAACACACACACATCAGCAGGGTGAGGTACCGTTTCATGTAAAATGGCGAAATAAGAACTTTGACTCCTGTGAACTCTAGTCTCGAGGTTTGAAAAAGGCGTCGTCGTTTCTGTGCGGCTCACCTTTCTGTTTTCATTTGTGACTGGAATCTTGTCCCCATTTTCCCTTAAATCGTACATGAGCGGGTTCCCGTACAGGTCCGTCTGGGAAATCTGGAACGTGATCATCATGTCGTCCTCCACGCTGCCCTCGTACTCCAGCAGCTCCTTCAGACTCTGGAATAGAACCTTTGTACAAAAAAAGGGATGTGTTGAAAGTGTGTGGATTTGTTTCAAAAAGCTACACGAGAGCGTTTGAACGGGGGTTGGTTCTTACCGGGTTGGCGTCCGCTAGGTCCCTGAACGTTCCTTTCTTGCCCATCAGCTTCCTGTAGACCACCATGGGGAAGTGGACGTCCAGAATACAGTTGTTGTAGATGGCCAGCCCGAGGACGATGCCGATCAGAGTGTACTGGCCTTCGTTTTCCAGCGACGATGCGTTGAACCAAAACATTTTGGTGCGCTCGTCGTACGTGAACATGCCTGCGGGACGGAGGAGAAGATGACATGAGGGGGAAAAAAGGCTCGACGCTGCTGCTGCTGCTGCCATCCGCCGTGATCAGCACTTTGTCTGACAGTGCTGTCGGCAGCCAATCAGGACGGGCGCTCCACATAGAACGAGATCGTAGATTGATTACAATCTGAGCCCGTCAGTGGCAACAACAAGTGAAATGATAGAAAATAAATGTTTTCCATCAAAAGAATGCCGTGCTCTGCTGGTATTTCTGCCTGATCGCGGTGTTGTTAAGCAGCCTGCTTAACAACAGAGTGTGCAGTTACTTGGATTTGACTGACGCAGCTCGTTTCTCCCGTCATCACGCTCGCTCTTGTTTGGAGGCAGAGGCTGGAGGTTGCGGCATGGAGACGCATAGCATTAGCAACATAAAGGCCAGCTGTGTCTTTTCTTACCAATATCTGGGTTGAAGATTTCCTCCACCACCAGCTGGAAGAATTCTTTGGAAACACCTCCTTCATCAACACCTTGCTCTCCTTCAAACTCCACATACAGCTGCTTCTTCAAGTCTGCGGGATTCTCCATCGCGATCATTTCCAGCTGGAGAGACACAAGAGAGCAACGTCAACCCAAATGCAACAAAAACAAACACGTTTTAGGATCGCTGTATGTGCGGAACTGGCACCCACGTACCCTGACCAGAGCGTCGTCGATGATGTGGTCTCGCCGCACCTTGAGCCTCAGGTAGGGGTTGAGCTGCTGACCCTGCACCAAGCTGTAGAGCACGGTGATGCGCCGCTCGCTGTACATGCGGATGCGGTTGTCGTAGTAGAGGCCCAGGTTCTTCGTGACGGCGTTCAAGATGAAGGGGCAGGTCATGAAGGAGAACTTGTTCTCGGTTTCGACCTTAAAGAAAGTGTAGTCCTTGTCCATCTCCAGCACCTCGTTTAAAGGTTCATTGACAAACTCCTCGAAGGCGACGAGCGGCCGCCTGCAGTCGTTGGTGCGGATCCCCAACTCCGTCTCCAGCGGGTCCACCCGGGGGCCCTTCTTGTTCCGCCGCTCCTCGCCCAGCAGCTCCTGCAGGGTGAGCTCGCTGGACTCCGGGATGGGCTCCTCGTCCTCGTCCTCGTTGTGCTCCGTGTCCAGGTCTCCGCCCAGCACGTTGGCGTAGTAGACGATCTTCAAGCACTTGGTGGACGCCACCACCGCGTCGTCGTCGTTGACCAGGTTGCGGCTGTTGAACTCGTTGCTGATCACCTTGTAGGTGATGAGCTGCTGGAAGGTCTCCACCATGCGCCGGATTTGCTCGGCGCCGTAGCGCGACCACAGGCGGGCCAGTTTGGCCTGGGCGGCCAGCGGGAGCTTGCTCATGGCCTTGCAGAACTGCGGGAGGGCGATCTCCAGGTACTCTGGGCTGTGGAGGTTGCTGTTCTCCATCACGATGACAAAGAGGTTAAGGTAGTTTGGGTCTCGCGAGTACACGTTGTGGTACGTCAGGTCGCACTCTACGTTGGGCGAGAGATAGACCAGCGCGTTCAGGAAGGCGGCTTCTATCTTCTCGTTGGACAGCAGGCGCTCGTAGACCCGCCGCACGGCATCGATGTCCACCGACACCTCATCCGGGGCGAGCTTCTGGACGTCGTTTTCTCCCGAGGAGCCCTCTCCGAGCCTTGAGGAGGAGGAGGAGGCGGGGGAGTCCTCCTCCATCGCTGTGGCAGAACAGGCAGCTGCCTCCTTCTCGTCCTCATCCTTGTCCTCATCCTTCCCTTGGAGGGACTTGAGCTCCTCTTTGGTGTGGGGTTTGGACCTCCGGAAGCTCTGCACCAGGCCCTCGGCGCTGGAGAACACCCGACCTATGACCCGGATCAGATGGGAGTAATCTTCCTTCTCTCCACAGATGTCCAAGATCTCATACACTTTCTCCTCTGTCAGGAAATTTACATCTACGGAGACAAACGTGACGTGGTTAGAAGTGTCAAACAAAAGTCGCAAACCGTACGAATGCAACAGCTGTGGCTTGGACCGTACCTTTAAAGTTGTCCCGGACAGAGTGGACATCTCTATGGTTCAGCTTCCTGTCACTGCAGGCGGAGTTGCTGTGAGCGCTGCTCTCCAGGTAGGCCGAGGCAGTGACCTTCTTTGAGGGGTGGGGGTCGCATAGCTTGGCGTTGAGCTTGTAGAGCTCCAGGGCTTTGACGGCCGCCGCGTTGTTATCCATGCGGGCGAAGCCGGCGGACGAGGCACACCATGAGTTGGAGCAGGACTCATTCCCACAGCCCTCCGTTAACTGGTGGTAATAGCGCTCTATTAGATGTTTGGCAGCTGCTCGCTTCCTGCAGTCGGGGGGATAAAAGGCACAACAGATGAGAAGAACTGGGGGAGTCGATCCACATGTGGGACGGACTCCCATACGAGATGAATGCATGAACACAGTCCCCTTAAACAAAAGGCCTGGTGCAGAGCCTTCAACCACACCGGCCCTCTTCAAGCAGCTCTACTCACATTCGGCTTGCTTCTGGGTTTTCTATTTCAGGCTCCTCGTGTTCTCTGAGGAACGACAAGACAACAAGGGTCAGAAACACAGCAGAGGTCACGTGAACAAATATGCATGTGTTAGAGAGGGAGAGAGCAGATATGCATGTGTTAGAGAGAGAGAGCAGATATGCATGTGTTAGAGAGAGAGAGAGCAGATGTGCATGTGTTAGAGAGAGAGAGCAGATATGCATGTGTTAGAGAGGGAGAGAGCAGATATGCATGTGTTAGAGAGGGAGAGCAGATATGCATGTGTTAGAGAGGGAGAGAGCAGATATGCATGTGTTAGAGAGAGAGAGAGCAGATATGCATGTGTTAGAGAGAGAGAGAGCAGATATGCATGTGTTAGAGAGAGAGCAGATATGTATGTGTTAGAGAGCAGATATGTATGTGTTAGAGAGAGAGAGAGCAGATATGCATGTGTTAGAGAGAGAGAGCAGATATGTATGTGTTAGAGAGAGAGAGCAGATATGCATGTGTTAGAGAGAGAGAGAGCAGATATGCATGTGTTAGAGAGAGAGAGCAGATATGCATGTGTTAGAGAGAGAGAGCAGATATGCATGTGTTAGAGAGAGAGAGCAGATATGCATGTGTTAGAGAGAGAGAGAGCAGATGTGCATGTGTTAGAGAGAGAGAGAGAGCAGATGTGCATGTGTTAGAGAGAGAGAGCAGATGTGCATGTGTTAGAGAGAGAGAGCAGATATGCATGTGTTAGAGAGAGAGAGAGCAGATATGCATGTGTTAGAGAGAGAGAGCAGATATGCATGTGTTAGAGAGAGAGAGCAGATATGCATGTGTTAGAGAGAGAGAGCAGATATGCATGTGTTAGAGAGAGAGAGCAGATATGCATGTGTTAGAGAGAGAGAGCAGATATGCATGTGTTAGAGAGAGAGAGCAGATATGCATGTGTTAGAGAGAGAGAGCAGATATGCATGTGTTAGAGAGAGAGAGCAGATGTGCATGTGTTAGAGAGAGAGAGCAGATATGTATGTGTTAGAGAGAGAGAGCAGATATGCATGTGTTAGAGAGAGAGAGCAGATATGCATGTGTTAGAGAGAGAGAGAGCAGATATGCATGTGTTAGAGAGAGAGAGAGCAGATATGTATGTGTTAGAGAGAGAGAGCAGATATGCATGTGTTAGAGAGAGAGAGCAGATGTGCATGTGTTAGAGAGAGAGCAGATATGTATGTGTTAGAGAGAGAGAGCAGATATGCATGTGTTAGAGAGAGAGAGAGCAGATGTGCATGTGTTAGAGAGAGAGAGCAGATATGTATGTGTTAGAGAGAGAGCAGATATGCATGTGTTAGAGAGAGAGAGCAGATATGTATGTGTTAGAGAGAGAGAGCAGATATGCATGTGTTAGAGAGAGAGAGCAGATATGCATGTGTTAGAGAGAGAGAGCAGATATGCATGTGTTAGAGAGAGAGAGCAGATATGCATGTGTTAGAGAGAGAGAGAGCAGATATGCATGTGTTAGAGAGAGAGAGAGCAGATATGCATGTGTTAGAGAGAGAGAGAGCAGATATGCATGTGTTAGAGAGAGAGAGAGAGAGCAGATATGCATGTGTTAGAGAGAGAGAGCAGATATGCATGTGTTAGAGAGAGAGAGCAGATATGCATGTGTTAGAGAGAGAGAGCAGATATGCATGTGTTAGAGAGAGAGAGCAGATATGTATGTGTTAGAGAGAGAGAGCAGATATGTATGTGTTAGAGAGAGAGCAGATATGCATGTGTTAGAGAGAGAGAGAGCAGATATGCATGTGTTAGAGAGAGAGAGCAGATATGCATGTGTTAGAGAGAGAGAGCAGATATGCATGTGTTAGAGAGAGAGAGCAGATATGTATGTGTTAGAGAGAGAGAGCAGATATGCATGTGTTAGAGAGAGAGCAGATATGCAGAGAGAGATGCATGTGTTAGAGAGAGAGAGCAGATATGCATGTGTTAGAGAGAGAGAGAGCAGATATGCATGTGTTAGAGAGAGAGAGCAGATATGCATGTGTTAGAGAGAGAGAGAGCAGATATGCATGTGTTAGAGAGAGAGCAGATATGCATGTGTTAGAGAGAGAGAGCAGATATGCATGTGTTAGAGAGAGAGAGAGCAGATATGCATGTGTTAGAGAGAGAGAGAGCAGATATGCATGTGTTAGAGAGAGCAGATATGTATGTGTTAGAGAGAGCAGATATGCATGTGTTAGAGAGAGAGAGAGCAGATATGCATGTGTTAGAGAGAGAGAGCAGATATGCATGTGTTAGAGAGAGAGAGCAGATATGCATGTGTATGCATGTGTTAGAGAGAGAGCAGATATGCATGTGTTAGAGAGAGAGAGCAGATATGCATGTGTTAGAGAGAGAGAGCAGATATGCATGTGTTAGAGAGAGAGAGCAGATATGCATGTGTTAGAGAGAGAGAGCAGATATGCATGTGTTAGAGAGAGAGAGCAGATATGCATGTGTTAGAGAGAGAGAGCAGATATGCATGTGTTAGAGAGAGAGAGCAGATATGCATGTGTTAGAGAGAGAGAGAGCAGATATGCATGTGTTAGAGAGAGAGAGAGCAGATATGCATGTGTTAGAGAGAGAGAGCAGATATGCATGTGTTAGAGAGAGAGAGAGCAGATATGCATGTGTTAGAGAGAGAGAGAGCAGATATGTATGTGTTAGAGAGAGAGAGAGCAGATATGCATGTGTTAGAGAGAGAGAGCAGATATGCATGTGTTAGAGAGAGAGCAGATATGCATGTGTTAGAGAGAGAGAGAGCAGATGTGCATGTGTTAGAGAGAGAGAGCAGATATGCATGTGTTAGAGAGAGAGAGAGCAGATATGCATGTGTTAGAGAGAGAGAGCAGATATGCATGTGTTAGAGAGAGAGAGCAGATAGATATGCATGTGTTAGAGAGAGAGAGCAGATATGCATGTGTTAGAGAGAGAGAGATATGCAGATATGCATGTGTTAGAGAGGAGAGAGCAGATATGATATGCATGTGTTAGAGAGAGAGAGCAGATATGCATGTGTTAGAGAGGGGCAGAGCAGATATGCATGTGTTAGAGAGAGAGAGAGCAGATATGTATGTGTTAGAGAGAGAGAGCAGATATGCATGTGTTAGAGAGAGAGAGAGCAGATATGCATGTTAGAGAGAGAGAGATATGATATGCATGATTAGAGAGAGAGAGCAGATGCATGTGTTAGAGAGAGAGAGAGCAGATATGCATGTGTTAGAGAGAGAGAGCAGATATGCATGTGTTAGAGAGAGAGAGCAGATATGCATGTGTTAGAGAGAGATATGAGTGTTAGAGAGAGAGATATGTATGTGTTAGAGAGAGAGAGCAGATATGTATGTGTTAGAGAGAGAGAGAGCAGATATGTATGTGTTAGAGAGAGAGAGAGCAGATATGCATGTGTTAGAGAGAGAGAGCAGATATGCATGTGTTAGAGAGAGAGAGAGCAGATATGCATGTGTTAGAGAGAGAGAGCAGATATGCATGTGTTAGAGAGAGAGAGCAGATATGCATGTGTTAGAGAGAGAGAGCAGATATGCATGTGTTAGAGAGAGAGAGCAGATATGTATGTGTTAGAGAGAGAGAGAGCAGATATGCATGTGTTAGAGAGAGAGAGCAGATATGCATGTGTTAGAGAGAGAGAGCAGATATGCATGTGTTAGAGAGAGAGCAGATATGCATGTGTTAGAGAGGGAGAGAGCAGATATGCATGTGTTAGAGAGGGAGAGAGCAGATATGCATGTGTTAGAGAGAGAGAGCAGATATGCATGTGTTAGAGAGGGAGAGAGATATGCATGTGTTAGAGAGAGAGAGCAGCAGATATGCATGTGTTAGAGAGAGAGAGCAGATATGCATGTGTTAGAGAGAGAGAGCAGATATGCATGTGTTAGAGAGAGAGAGCAGATATGTATGTGTTAGAGAGAGAGCAGATATGCATGTGTTAGAGAGAGAGAGCAGATATGTATGTGTTAGAGAGAGAGAGAGCAGATATGCATGTGTTAGAGAGAGAGAGCAGATATGCATGTGTTAGAGAGAGAGAGCAGATATGCATGTGTTAGAGAGAGAGAGCAGATATGCATGTGTTAGAGAGAGAGAGAGCAGATATGCATGTGTTAGAGAGAGAGAGAGCAGATATGCATGTGTTAGAGAGAGAGAGCAGATATGCATGTGTTAGAGAGAGAGAGAGCAGATATGCATGTGTTAGAGAGAGAGAGAGCAGATATGCATGTGTTAGAGAGGGAGAGAGAGCAGATATGCATGTGTTAGAGAGAGAGAGAGCAGATATGCATGTGTTAGAGAGAGAGAGCAGATATGCATGTGTTAGAGAGAGAGAGAGCAGATATGCATGTGTTAGAGAGAGAGAGCAGATATGCATGTGTTAGAGAGAGAGAGCAGATATGCATGTGTTAGAGAGAGAGAGCAGATATGCATGTGTTAGAGAGAGAGAGAGCAGATATGCATGTGTTAGAGAGAGAGAGAGCAGATATGTATGTGTTAGAGAGAGAGAGAGATATGCATGTGTTAGAGAGAGAGAGAGCGGCTCCCCGGCTCCCCCCGGCTCCCTCCCCACCTGTGCGGCCCTCCTGCGGGGCTGGTCCGGGCCTGCGGTGTCGCACTCTCACGGTCCTCCTCCCGGTCGGGATTCATCCGAGGCCGGCTCCTCGGGGTGCTGGCGGTCCGGCGGCTGTGTGCGGCGGGCGGTGCTCCGGGGTCGGCGGGCTCGGGTCGGGGGTGCGGGGTGCGGGTCCTCTCTCACGGCCTTCCCGCAGCAGGCTCTTCGCTCTGCCTGAGCACAGCAGCCATCTTGACTTCAGCGTCCACACGCGGCCCACAATGCACCGCGGCCCGGCTCCGCTCAGGACGAGCCGGACTGGATCACTGCGAGGATCCGGACTGACTGCCCACTATATTATCATTTAATGTTGTATTATGATTAAATATAGTATATTATGATTTAATGTAGTGTAATTATGATTTAATATAGTGATTATGATTTAATATAGTATATTATGATTAAATACAGTTTATTATGATTAAATATAGTATATTATGATTAATATAGTTTATTATGATTTAATGTAGTTTATTATGATTTAATATAGTATATTATGATTAAATATAGTATATTATGATTAAATAGTTTATTATCATTTATTATGATTATGATTTAATATAGTTATTATGATTTAATATAGTATATTATGATTAAATATAGTTTATTATGATTAAATATAGTATTATTTTATAGTATTTAATATTTAATATAGTATATTATGATTTAATATAGTATATTATGATTTAATATAGTATTATGATTATGATTTTAATATAGTATATTATGATTTAATATAGTATGTTATGATTTAATTATGATTTAATGTAGTTTATTATGATTTAATATAGTGTATTATGATTTAATATAGTTTATTATGATTTAATATACTATATTATGATTTAATGTAGTTTATTATGATTTAATATAGTGTATTATGATTTAATATAGTATATTATGATTAAATAGTATATTATGATTTAATATACTATATTATGATTTAATATACTATATTATGATTTAATATACTGTATTATGATTTAATATAGTATTATGATTTAATATAGTGTATTATGATTTAATATAGTATATTATGATTTAATATATTATATTATGATTTAATATAGTATATTATGATTTAATATAGTATATTATGATTTAATATAGTATATTATGATTTAATATAGTATATTATGATTTAATATAGTATATTATGATTTAATTATATTTAATATAGTATATTATGATTTAATATACTATATTATGATTTAATATAGTATATTATGATTTAATAATAGTATATTATGATTTAATATAGTATATTATGATTTAATGTAGTATATTATGATTTAATATAGTATATTATGATTTAATGTAGTATATTATGATTTAATATACTATATTATGATTTAATACAGTATATTATGATTTAATATAATATATTATGATTTAATGTAGTATAATATGATTTAATGTAGTATATTATGATTTAATATACTGTATTATGATTTAATATAGTATATTATGATTTAATACAGTATATTATGATTTAATATAAGTATATTATGATTTAATGTAGTATATTATGATTTAATGTAGTATATTATGATTTAATATACTGTATTATGATTTAATATACGATATTATGATTTAATTTATATATTATGATTAAATATACTATATTATGATTTAATATACTATATTATGATTTAATGTAGTATATTATGATTTAATATAGTATATTATCATTTAATATAGTATATTATGATTTAATGTAGTATATTATGATTCAATATAGTATATTATGATTTAATATAGTATATTATGATTTAATATAGTATATTATGATTTAATATAGTATATTATGATTTAATATAGTATATTATGATTTAATATAGTATATTATGATTTAATATAGTATATTATGATTCAATATAGTATATATGATTTAATATAATATATTATGATTTAATATAGTATATTATGATTTAATATAGTATATTATGATTTAATATAGTATATTATGATTTAATATAGTATATTATGATTTAATATAGTATATTATGATTTAATATAGTATATTATGATTTAATATAGTATATTATGATTTAATATAGTATATTATGATTTAATATAGTATATTATGATTTAATATAGTATATTATGATTTAATATAGTATATTATGATTTAATATAGTATATTATGATTTAATATAGTATATTATGATTTAATATAGTATATTATGATTTAATATAGTATATTATGATTTAATATAGTATATTATGATTTAATATACTATATTATGATTTAATATACTATATTATGATTTAATATAGTATATTATGATTTAATATAGTATATTATGATTTAATATAGTATATTATGATTTAATATAGTATATTATGATTTAATGTATATATATTATGATTTAATGTAGTATATTATGATTTAATATAGTATATTATGATTTAATGTAGAATATTATGATTTAATATAGTATATTATGATTTAATGTAGAATATTATGATTTAATGTAGTATATTATGATTTAATATAGTATATTATGATTTAATGTAGTATATTATGATTTAATATATCATATTTGGATTTAATATAGTATATTATGATTTAATATAGTATATTATGATTTAATACACTATATTATGATTTAATATAGTATATTAAATCATAATATTATGTACATATATTCATACAGAGTATATGTACATAATATTATTATTTAATATAGTATATTAAATCATAATATTTTGTTCATATATTCATACAGAATATATGTACATAATATTAAATCATAATATTGTGATTTAATACAGTATATTAAATCATTATGATTTAATATACTATATTATGATTTAATATAGTATATTCAATCATCCCTAGTTGACCCCCATTCATCCATTATATATACACCTGTGTATGGTCTCTCTACATCACCTGTGTATGGTCTCTATGGTCTCTCTACATCACCTGTGTATGGTCTCTATACATCACCTGTGTATGGTCTCTATGGTCTCTCTACATCACCTGTGTATGGTCTCTATGGTCTCTCTACATCACCTGTGTATGGTCTCTATACATCACCTGTGTATGGTCTCTATGGTCTCTCTACATCACCTGTGTATGGTCTCTATGGTCTCTCTACATCACCTGTGTATGGTCTCTATGGTCTCTCTACATCACCTGTGTATGGTCTCTATACATCACCTGTGTATGGTCTCTATGGTCTCTCTACATCACCTGTGTATGGTCTCTATACATCACCTGTGTATGGTCTCTATACATCACCTGTGTATGGTCTCTATGGTCTCTCTACATCACCTGTGTATGGTCTCTATGGTCTCTCTACATCACCTGTGTATGGTCTCTATACATCACCTGTGTATGGTCTCTATGGTCTCTATACATCACCTGTGTATGGTCTCTCTACATCACCTGTGTATGGTCTCTATACATCACCTGTGTATGGTCTCTATGGTCTCTCTACATCACCTGTGTATGGTCTCTACATCACTTATTCATGTTTTAAGAGGGTGCAATTAAAAAAAACAAAATCTGACCACAGTTAATTAATAATATTATTATTTATTAATATTATTAATATTAATAATATGAATATTACTATTATTAATATCATTAATATCATTATTATTATTATCAATATAAATTTCCATCTTAAACTTACTAAATAATGTATTTTGGCGGGAAAGCGGCGGATCTGTCATCGTGAGCGCGCGGGTCAGAGGTCACAGGTTGCGCGCTCCCGAGACTCACGAGGACTGACTGAGGGAGACGCACGTGCTCAGCAGAGAACAGGTGAGAACAGGTGAGAACCCACTGAGGAACCAGCTCTGAGGAACCCTGTTCCGATGGACAGCGGATATAGGCTATCAGCTAAGCTAGTTTAGTTTAGTTTAGTTTAGCTTAGCTTAAAGTTAGCTTAGCTTAAAGTTAGCTTAGCTTAAAGTTAGCTTAGCTAGCTGAGGTTCTCTCGCCACGTGTCTCTGGTCTTCACCTTCATCATGTTCACTATCTACATTCATTATCACTCATTAACTATGATTACACATGTGTATGTATGAGTAGATACTTATATATGGATATGTATGTGTAGATATATGTATATGTGTGTATTTATGTGTAGTATAGTATGGGCGGCTGTGGCACATGAGGTAGAGCGCTTGTCCCGTAACCACAAGGTTGGTGGTTCAAACCCCTCTACCGGCAACATGCCGAGGTGTCCTTGAGCGAGACACCTAACCCCAAGTTGCTCCCCGGGCGCTTCATTGCAGCCCACTGCTCCTCCGGGATGGGTAAATGCAGAGAAATAATTTCCCCATTGTGGGACTAATAAAGGCTTAATTATTATTATTATTATTATTATTATTATTATTATTATTATTATGTGTGTAGGCAGGTCACGTGTCAGAGAGCTCTTCAGCTGTTAGCATCAATGCTAGCTTGATGGAGTTACTATGTGTATGCTAACATCAACTGAATCAAGTAATATACATATTTATATATTTATTTATATAAAAATATATTTAAATATATATTTATATATATATAAATATATATAATATATATATATTTATATATTTATATATATCTCTCTCACTCTCTCCCTCACACTCTATATATGTAAATATAAATATATTAAATATATATTCATATTTACATATATATATAATATATTTATGTAAATTTATTTATTTGTGTGTATTATATATACATTATAAATATATTTGTGTATATATATATACATACACAAATATATTTATATATATATTTATATATGTGTGTGTGTATATATAATATATTTATATGTGCATATATATTTATATATATTCATACATATAAATATATATATTTATATATACTCACTCACTCTCCTCACACTCTTTATATATAGTAATATAATTATATTTATATATTCATATTTACATATATATAAATATATTTATGTATGTATATGAATATATGTTTATATATATTATGATATATTGCATGGACATATCTATTGATCATATATATAACATACACAAAACCATATATGTTCTGTATGTATATATACATACATATGTATGTATTTCACATATATATATGTGTGTGTGTATATGTATGTGTTTATATATATATATATATATATATGGTGTATATACACACACATATATATATATATATATATAACATTGCAGTCATTTAGCTTTTATCCAAAGCGTCTTACATTAACAGTATTCAACATAGGTATTCAAGAGAACTACTAGTCACCAGAAGTCATAAGTGCATCTCCTTTCATCTCCATCTCCTTTCTTAAATTGCATCTATACATATATTTAAATATATTTATATTATATTAATATATTTTATATATTATATTTATATATATTAATATAGATATAAATATATATACATATAAATAATCTAACGTTTGATAATAGTCTTCGCTGTTTTTCCCATTATTTAGGAGTGTTTTTATTTGAGTCTAGCATCATGTTAGCTTAGCAGTGGCGGTATGCTAAGCACGTGGTCGGTCTCACACGTTTCATATATGTCGTATCACCTGCTGGACCGACGGCGTGCTCTGCAGAAACCTATTGAAATGCTGACTGATTTAAATGTCACTTTGACAAAGACGCATTTAAGAAATGTTTGTCTTTTTTTTCCTTTTAGGTGAACAAAGATGGACGAGTGGGAAGAGGTACGTTTCTGCTTCTTGTGTGAAGCTCTGTTGTTCCTGAGGGGTCACATCCTGATTTAAATCTCCTCCTCTTTACAGGGAACCACTACTAGTACCACTGCACTAACCAGTCACACCTCCAGTGAAGGTATGTCTACCGCTCTGCACGCAGTGTACTCACACATTTATATTTAAGATGTATTACTGGACATGATCTCCCTTTAGGCACACAAGGAGGCTCCTGGAACACTGATGGTGGTGACTTTGGAAGAGGTACGTCTGGAAAGTTGGAACAACAACGAACATCTCTGCCCAAGAGAACGCTGATGAATGATTGTTTTTCCTGTTTCCTCTCCAGGTCGCGGTGGGAGAAGCAGACGAGGAGGATTTAAAAGCCCGTTCTCAGGTTCCCATGCATCTTACATCATTTAAGTAGAAAAATGATTATTTGTTGAGTAACTGATGGTGTCCACTGCAATGGAAACCAACATTTTGATAAATGTGTTTAGCAATGAGAGTCAGAGAGGGTCTAATCTGATTTTGGTGCTTCCTGTTCCTTGTAGGTGGTGATGAGAGTGAGAACGGGAACGGTGAGCACTGTGCAGTGTTGTGCTCATTAGTGTCAGCAGCCGTTTAGTCCTGCTGCTCCTGACCGTCAATGTGTTCTTCATAGATGGAGACAGCTGGAACCACACGGCAGGAGAAGGAGGCGGCTTCAGAGGCAGAGGAGGAGGAGGAAGAGGAGGTGAGACAGGAACTGTAGTTCACATAGACACGTGTTCTACTTCAGATTTACTGTGTGGGAGTTGTAGTCCATAAAGTGTGGTTTACCTGAGTGAAGAACAAAAACACTCTATACACACACACACACACACACACACTCACACACTCACTCTCTCCTCACACACTCTCCTCACTCACTCTCTCACTCACTCTCTCACTCACTCACTCTCTCACTCACTCTCCTCACTCTCTCCTCACTCTCTCCTCACTCACTCTCCTCACACACTCACTCACTCTCCCTCACACTCTCTCACTCACACTCACTCTCTCCTCACTCTCCTCACACTCACTCTCTCCTCACACACTCTCTCCTCACTCACTCTCTCCTCACTCACTCTCTCCTCACTCACTCTCTCCTCACTCACTCTCTCCTCACTCACTCTCTCCTCACACTCTCTCCTCACTCACTCTCTCCTCACTCCTCTCTCTCACTCTCTCCTCACACTCTCACTCACTCTCTCCTCACACTCTCTCCACTCACTCCACACTCTCCCTCACACACTCTCTCTCACTCACTCTCTCCTCACTCTCCACTCACTCTCTCCTCACTCACTCTCTCCTCACACACTCTCCTCACACACTCTCCACACACTCTCCTCACACACTCTCTCCTCACTCACTCTCTCCTCACACACTCTCTCCTCACTCACTCTCTCCTCACACACTCTCTCCTCACTCACTCTCTCCTCACACACTCTCTCCTCACACACTCTCTCTCACACACTCTCCTCACTCACACTCTCTCTCTCCTCACTCACTCTCTCCCTCACACTCTCTCTCTCACTCACTCACTCACTCTCACTCACTCTCTCTCTCACTCACTCTCTCACTCACTCTCTCACTCTCTCCTCTCACTCTCTCACACTCTCTCTCTCTCTCACTCACTCTCTCACTCTCTCTCCTCACTCACTCTCTCCTCACTCTCTCTCACACTACTCTCTCACTCTCTCACACACTCTCTCCTCACTCACTCTCTCACACACTCTCTCCTCACTCACTCTCTCTCTCACACACTCTCTCCTCACTCACTCTCTCACACACTCTCTCTCACTCACTCTCTCTCCTCTCACACTCTCTCCTCACTCACTCTCTCTCACTCACTCTCTCTTACACTCTCTCTCTCTCACACACACTCTCTCTCACTCACTCACACACTCACTCTCTCCTCCTCACTCACTCTCTCTCTCACACACTCTCTCCTCACACTCTCTTTTATCTCTCTCTCACTCTCTCTCACACACTCTCTCCTCACACTCTCACTCTCTTACCCTCTCTCACTCTCTCTCTCACTCTCTTTCATTTCTCAGGGCGCAGCAGAGGATTTGGCCGGCTGGACCGCAGTGAAACCAACGGTAACGTATTTGTACGTTTGGTTGTGAGAGCACTGGAATGAAGTCTCAGGGAAACTCTCCTAAAGACATTCTGTCTGACTTTACAGGAGACGATGACGATGGAGTTCATGAAAACGGTAGCTCTTCTTCTTTTCTTTCCCAAAGTACACAAAGTTGTCATTTTCTACAAAAAAGTGCTGCATTTCATCACCTGTATACGGTTGTTTGTATTCCCATACTGTTTGTTGGGGACAGGGTTTAGAGGAAGAGGAGGAGGAGGAGGTTTCAGAAGAGGTAGGTGACCCTGGACTGCTTTTGCATGAAGTTAGTTTGCTGAAATGCAGAGGACCGTATTGCTCATTCAGTCCTGATGTGTTGAAGGTGGTGACCATGGTGCCAGAGGAGGCTTTGGAGGAGGTGAATGAGCAGTCACTGAACCTTTGGCATTGTTAACCCTTTAGTCTCTGTCTCATGTTGCTAAATGTCCTGTGTGTGTGTGTGTGTGTCTTTGCAGGCTACCGTGGGAAGGATGAGGAGATCTTTGCTCATGGTTGTAATGTTTTTATGATTCATTGATTTTAGCCTTTCAGTTAGAAAGCTGAAACATTTCACTGACCTGACTTCTGTGTCTCCTACAGGGGAAGCTCGGGATCCAGAAAAGAAGGATGACATGGATGGTGAACGTAAGTTAACAAGACATTACATGTAAATCCATCCCTCAGTCCTGCAGTGTGATCGAGCTTGTACCACTTGTGACCCCCCCCAGGACCAAGAGTCACATATGTTCCCCCGACCCTCCCCGAAGACGAAGACTCCATTTTTGCCCACTACGAGAAAGGCATCAACTTTGACAAGTATGACGACATCATGGTGGACGTCAGCGGGAGTAACCCGCCGCAGGCCATCATGGTAAGAAACGAGCTGCTGCACGTTATGTTCTGCGCTGTCTGTGCGAGTCGACAATTCCAAGCCTCTTCCTTCAGACCTTTGATGAGGCAGCGCTGTGCGAGTCCCTGAAAAGAAACATCAGCAAGTCTGGCTACGTGAAGCCGACCCCCGTGCAGAAGCATGGCATCCCCATCATCTCTGCTGGCAGAGATCTCATGGCCTGCGCCCAGACTGGATCAGGTAAAACGGTGAGTAGGGAGGGACGCACTCGACCCTCAAGTCGGGGGGGAAAGCATAAAGGTATCGAGAATTTTCACTTTAATATTTCTGATGTGTTGTCACTCACTTCTTTATCAGAGCGAATAGAAATAAAGATGCAATCGTTTATTAAGTGTTCTGATATCTTATTGTGAACTAGAATGTGTGGTTCCTCCTCCAGGCTGCATTCCTGCTCCCCATTCTGCAGCAGCTAATGGCCGACGGCGTCGCAGCCAGCTCCTTCAGTGAGCTGCAGGAGCCTGAAGCCATCATCGTGGCCCCGACCAGGGAGCTCATCAACCAGATTTACCTGGAGGCCCGGAAGTTTGCCTTTGGGTATGTTCAGGTTGCCGCTGTGCTTGATCGCGCTTCCTTTTCAGGTGTTGGTGAACGTGTTCCATCACGTTCTCCTTCTAATCAGAGTCGTCCGACTGTTGTAGGACATGTGTGCGTCCAGTCGTGGTCTACGGTGGCGTCAGCACTGGACACCAGATAAGAGACATCTTACGGGGGTGCAACGTGCTGTGTGGAACCCCAGGCAGACTGTTGGATATGATTGGAAGAGGAAAGGTAAGTAAACTCTAACTGTGTTTTCAGTCATTCAGTGTTTGGTTGGCAGCCTACACTGTAGCTGGGTGGTGTTTGTGCTGCAGGTGGGGATGGATAAGCTGCGGTACCTGGTGCTGGATGAGGCTGACCGGATGCTGGACATGGGTTTCGAGCCTGACATGCGCCGCTTGGTGGGCTCCCCTGGAATGCCGACCAAAGAGAGCCGGCAGACTCTGATGTTCAGCGCCACCTACCCTGAGGACATCCAGAGGTCTGCACCTCCACCAACCACATCTCAGACTCCACACGTCAGCTGGCCGTGTATTCATGTGGAGGTTTGTTGGTTTGTTTTTGCAGGATGGCGGCTGACTTCCTCAAGACCGACTATTTGTTCTTGGCTGTGGGTGTGGTGGGCGGAGCCTGCAGCGATGTGGAGCAGACGTTTATCCAAGTCACCAAGTTCTCCAAAAGGGAACAGCTCCTTGACCTTCTCAAGACCACAGGTTCCTTTTTTACAACAATGTATTAATGAATAAATAGAATCCTATCAGCTAAGACTAGACCATAAAATATGGTTTTGATGCTGTAAAAAAACCGTTTACAGGTTTGCTTGCAGCTGATCCATTAAAGGTGGCATTGCTACATAACATGTAGATTTAAACACCGATCACTTTGCAGCTCCTGTAGGACCCAATATGTCATTAGAGCTGCATTCTCTCTCCTGTCCACCAGGGGGCGACTCCTCTGGTTGTATAGAAGTCTATGAGAAAATGACTCTACTTCTCTCTTGATTTATTCCCTCAGTAAACATTGTAAACATGAGTTTATGGTCTCAATCTCTAGTTTCAAGTCTTCTTCAATACAGCATGATGTTCATTTAGTAAATGATGCTCCGTTTAGAGTCAAGTCCACTTTTATACAGTCTGTGGGTTTCTGCAGGAATTGAGCGAACCATGGTCTTTGTGGAGACGAAGAGACAGGCTGATTTCATTGCCACTTACCTGTGCCAGGAGAAGGTCCTGACGACCAGCATCCACGGGTAGGTGGAGAGTCCGGCGGTGAGTGTTGGTGATCTGAGTCGGGTCAGTGCTGAGTTGTGTTTTTCCCTCAGGGACCGTGAGCAGCGGGAGCGAGAGCAGGCTCTGGCAGATTTCCGCTCCGGCAAGTGTCCAGTCCTGGTGGCGACCTCCGTGGCTGCCCGCGGCCTGGACATTCCCGATGTGCAGCACGTGGTGAACTTTGACCTCCCGAACAACATCGACGAATACGTCCATCGCATCGGGAGGACGGGCCGCTGCGGAAACACGGGCAGGGCGGTGTCTTTCTACGACCCCGACGCCGACAGCCAGCTGTCCCGCTCCCTCGTCACGGTCCTGTCCAAGGTAAGAGGCGCGTCTGGACACGTCTGTACTCGCAGCCCCGTCCGTGTGGGCCTCCATTGTTTTCATGCGTGTGATTGACAGGCCCAGCAGGAGGTGCCCTCGTGGTTAGAGGAGTCTGCGTTCAGCAACCCCGGAACCGGAGGCTTCAACCCCACCAGGAAGAGCTTTGCTTCGACAGACTCCAGGAAGGTAACGGGAGTGTTTTGTCCTTCGTCTCTGAGATCTGGTTGGCGTCCGTGTCGCTGTCTGTCCTCAAACCGTGTCTCCTGCCGCGTCCTCAGGGAGGATCCTTCCACGAGAAGGACGCGAGGAGCCCGCCGGCTGCTCAGACTGCCGATGACGAAGACGAATGGGAGTAGAGAGGACATGTCAGAGCGACACACACAGCCACACAGCATTGACCTGAGTTCTTTTCCTTTTCAGGTGTTCAAATTGTTTTCGTATTTTTGTTTCAAGAAGAAAATTAAGTTTGTCTCAGGCTAGACCAAGTTTATAATGTCGAGCTAGATGCTAAACAGGAAACCATGTGCATGACGTCTCTTCAGTGAGGGGCATGTTGTGACTGACCCAAAGTCCAAACCACAGGATGTCCTATTCAACTATATTTTGTTTCTTACTCGGATAAAGGTTTGCAAATAAATAAATATTTGTTCAAAGCAAAGCCTGCATTTATTGTCAATGTATTACATTCAATATATTCCAAAACAGCATTTAATCCTCAGAAGGATGTCTGACCCAAACATGTGTGTATATGGGCTGATGGATAGAATAATAAAGTCTGAATTGATTCCAGAGGGTAAGCTTGTTGTTGCAGTAGCACCAAAATAAGTAGGTGACAGATAATAAAAGTAAAATAAGAGCAAAACACAACTATTAGAATCAAGAAAAAAGATGGTAACTGTCTTTTAAGTGTCATAAAATATTTGTGTCTCAATGATATTGGTGCTGTTCACTATGTATGCAAACTCCCATTAGAAGTTTATTTATATATATATATATATATATATTTATTTATATACAGTACCAGTCAAAAGTTTGGACACACCTTCTCATTCAACTACTTTGAATAATCTAAAATATTAAACATATTCTGGTTTGTTGAGCATTTGTTTATCACATAATTCCATATGTGTTCCTTCATAGTTTGGATGTCTTCAATATTAATCTACAATGTAGAAAAAAATAATAAAAATAAAGAAAAACCATTGAATGAGAGGGTGTGTCCAAACTTTTGACTGGTGCTGTATATATCACTTTATTTATATATTTATTTATATATAATATTTATATTTATATTATATATATATATATATATATATATATATATTATATATATTATTTATATTATATATTTATATATATTATATATATATATTATATTTATATATATATTTATATATTTATATATATATTTATATTTATATATTTATATATATATATTATAATGGACTGTCTTCACTGTGCTGTCTACTTATGAATGAGTAAGAGCCTCTGCGGTCTCCATAGTAACGGTGAATGAAGCGCTTCCGGGTCCCGTAGCTCCGCCCACCGTCCTCGTAGTCGCCTCTGATTGGTCGGCTGCGTGATTTCCCGTTTCAAACCCCCGGAAGCTGCAGAGAGAAGCTCCAGTGGGAGAGGACCAGCAGAGACCAGGTAGGACCAGGACCAACAGAGACCAGGAGACTCAGCATGACGGGGAGCATGACGGAGACCAGCATGAAGGGGACCAGCATGACCAGCATGAAGGGGACCAGCATGAACCAGGGGGGGACCAGCAGGTAGACCAGGACAGGTAGACCAGACTGTTAGGGACCAGGACCAACAGAGACCAGCTAGGACCGACAGAGACCAGGACCAGCAGGTGAGGACAGGGACCAGCATGAAGGACCAGGACCAACAGAGACCAGGTAGGACCAGGACAGGTAGACCAGACTGTTAGGGACCAGGACCAACAGAGACCAGGTAGGACCAGGACAGGTAGACCAGACTGTTAGGGACCAGGACCAACAGAGACCAGACTGTTAGGGACCAGGTCAGAGACCAGGTAGACCAGACTGTTAGGGACCAGGACCAACAGAGACCAGGTCTGTTAGGGACCAGGACCAACAGAGACCAGGTCTGTTAGGGACCAGGACCAACAGAGACCAGGTCTGTTAGGGACCAGGACCAACAGAGACCAGGGAGGACCAACAGAGACCAGGTCTGTTAGGGACCAGGACCAACAGAGACCAGGTCTGTTAGGGACCAGGACCAACAGAGACCAGGTCTGTTAGGGACCAGGTCTGACAGGTAGACCAGGTCTGTTAGGGACCAGGACCAACAGAGACCAGGACTGTTAGGGACCAGGACCAACAGAGACCAGGTCTGTTAGGGACCAGGACCAACAGAGACCAGGTCTGTTAGGGACCAGGACCAACAGAGACCAGGTCTGTTAGGGACCAGGACCAACAGAGACCAGGTCTGTTAGGGACCAGGACTGTTAGGGACCAGGTCTGTTAGGGACCAGGTCTGTTAGGGACCAGGTCTGACAGGTAGACCAGATGCTTGAGGACTACATCTGTCTGTGTCCTGTAGGTGGTGACGTCAGGACGGCTGACCGGAGGAGGAGGAGGAAGAGGAGGAAGAGGAGGAGGAGGACTGTCCAGGAGACGGTGAGTCCACCTGGCCTTTGTGCCCCCTATGACCGTATGAACGTTCTCACACTGAGCTCCTCTAACTGTGCTGACAGAAGAGGGACTCCTGGACCAGGACCAGGACCAGGACCAGGAGCAGGACCAGGAGCAGGACCAGGAGCAGGACCAGGGACCCTGCCGTGAGCCAGCCTACTCCCTCTACTCCACATCCACGGACTCTGAAGAGCAGGTAACAACGTGAGAAAGCCGAGGCCGGCGTGCTGTGGCCTCCAGGTGGACCTGCTTTAAGGGTTCTTGTGCTGTCCCCCCAGGTCTCCTCTCTCCATACGGGTCTGGACCGCTGTGCTGCCTTGCTCACTGACATCCTCCAGTCTTCTGTGATACCTGTTCCCTTCACCACACCTCCAGACCAGAGGGGGCGCCAGCCGGTCCAGCCTGGACCACGACCCACAACACGCCGTCCTGCTGTGAAACTCCACCCGCCTCGGACCTCCATCCATCCACCCCAGACCTCCATCCTTCCACCTCAGACCTCCATCCATCCACCTCAGACCTCCATCCATCCACCTGAGAAACAGACCTCCATCCATCCACCTCAGACCTCCATCCATCCACCTCAGACCTCCATCCATCCACCTCAGACCTTCATCCATCCACCTCAGACCTCCATCCATCCACCTGAGAAACAGACCTCCATCCATCCACCTCAGACCTCCATCCATCCATCCACCTCAGACCTCCATCCATCCACCTCAGACCTCCATCCATCCACCTCAGACCTCCATCCATCCACCTCAGACCTCCATCCATCCTCCCCAGACCTCCATCCATCCACCTCAGACCTCCATCCATCCACCTCAGACCTCCATCCATCCACCTCAGACCTCCATCCATCCACCTCAGACCTCCATCCATCCACCTCAGACCTCCATCCATCCACCCCAGACCTCCATCCATCCTCCCCAGACCTCTATTCCATACCCCTACTGTGAGGCAGAGTGTGATAGAGGAGAGGAGGACTTTGTTCCTGTGAGAGACATCGATGTCCAGAGCTCCTCCGTCAGACAGACGGGTTCCTCGGAGGTGTCCGACATGCGGCTCGATCTGGGACGGGTTGATGAAGTCCACCGGGACGACAAAGCGAAGACAATCCGGTATCTGCTGGGAGAACTCAGGGCTCTGATCGCTGGACAAGGTGACCCGTCTGTCTCTCTGGGATATATGGACACAGCCATTGACCAACATGTCTAAAGTGTGTGTGTGTGTGTGTGTGTGTGTGTGTGTGTGTGTGTGTGTGTGTGTGTGTGTGTGTGTGTGTGTGTGTGTGTGTGTGTGTGTGTGTGTGTGTGTGTGTGTGTGTGTGTGTGTGTGTGTGTGTGTGTGTGTGTGTGTGTGTGGCAGCGTAGCAGAGAGGCTGCTCAGTCATCTGGAGCAGACGGTGTCTTCACCCCTGATGAACGCTGGTGGTCCAACTGAACCCGAACCACCGTCACCACACCTCCAGAACCCTCCGCCCTGCAGGCACCTTAACAGAGACCCTCACCTGGACCAGCTCTGCAACTCAGAAGGTACATCCTGTGTGTGTGTGTGTGTGTTGTGTGTGTGTGTGGTTCTCTGTGAAGTTCTCCGTCACTAGTTTGAACCCCCCGTGCGTCTCCACAGCGCTGACTCTGCAGGAGGAGCTCAGCACCGCTCGGTCCCGGCAGCAGGAGCTCCAGGAGGAGGTCTCGGGACTACGGGACGCCCTCGAGGACACACGGAGGAGGCTAACGGACAGCGAGGCGGAGAACGCCGCCATCCAAACAGGTTGAGGTTTACCGTCTACCGCCATCTGGATAACGCTGTACTGTCACGTCAATGTGTGTGTGAACACCTGTGTGTGTGTGTGTGTGTGTGTAGACCTGGAGGCCACCAGAAGCAGGTTGCTGGACAGCGAGCGTAGACCAGATCCACCAGCAGGACCCCCCCCGACTGAGCGCATCACCCATTTCCTGATGTCTCTGGGTCAGCCGGAGCAGAGGACGCCGAGAGACGCGTCCTCGCGACCTCTGGACGGACGCCACGGCGTGATGTCGCCGTGGCGTCCGTCCCGCTGGGACGTGGAGTCGCTGAGGTCCGACTGGAGCAACAGGTCGGGGTCCAGCTTCGACACCAGAGATGAGGTGGCGTTCAGGGACGGCCTGGCAGCTCTGGACGCCAGCATAGCCAGTCTGCAGAAGACCATTCAGCTGGACCTCGGGAGGTGATCACTCCGATTTGATGGTTTTTTTTTTAATCTAATACTTTGTCATGTTTGATGTGAAATAAAGAATGTTTTGTTTAAAATAATATTTTGAAAAAAAATCAAAGACTCTTTATTTTATGAAACTGCAAAAACACGGTTTAATAGCGAACCAGAACCAGTATAAAAGCATTCATCAGGAGCAGCAGAGCCCGGCGTGGTGTTTACAAAAAATGTCCAAAAAGATTCACCCCAAAAAAAAAAGCATACAGTTTTTATAAAAAGACAAGACAGTAAGTACATTCTTCTGCTCTACTACATAAATAATCAATCATTTTCAATATAAAAGCTACAAAAACACACAAACACAGCATGAACATGTTCCCTTTGCTTGGTGGAGGACGGCACATTTAGAGAGAGAGAGAGAGAGAGACCCATGTTGTGACTACAGAAATGCAATCGGACAAAACTATGTGGACGTCAGTGAGGATGAAGGGGGGGGGACACGTGGGCCTGTTTGAAGCTCTCTGATTGGTCAGATCCCTTTTTTATTTCTGTGTTTTTAAGTACACAGATACTCTATCTCTGGACTGTGTTTAGCCTAGCCTAGCTTAGCACAAAACACGAAAATATATATATCGGTGTATCTATTAAAAAAAGGTGAAAAATGGCTATTAAAAATGAGCTTGGTCGTCAGTTAAGAGTCGCCTGGGTTACCTTCAGTTTCTGACAGTATGGACACCTGGCAACCCCACTGTGAGGACAGGACCATGAGACACTGAGCCAGGGACAAAGCAGTTTAAACTACGGGCAGTGGTGCATGCTGGTCTGTGGGACTGCTTCTGAACTACAACATCTGTATTTGCAATTTCCAATTCAGTTTGAGTTTTTTTGGGGGGGAACATTTCTTTCTCTTGGTGAATTTAGATGACGGGGACGGGGGGTTATCTTTGGTATCAGGTGTGGAGACTGTCCCTGAGATGCTGGACACTGAGTCAGCATTCTGTTATTAAAATGAGGTTGAACGTGTCCTGGATGTCCGTAGTAGTAGAGACCGTCTTTACGAGTCCTGGTAGAGGTGGATGCCTCCGCCGCCGCCGGCGTCCGGGCAGCTGCCGTCACTCAGCTCCTCGGCCGTGTCTCCGAAGCCGTGGTAGTGTCCGTAACGCAGGAAGTCCCTGCAGTCCGCTCCCATCTGTCCCCACCAGGCCGGGCGGTGGGACACGCAGCTGCTGGGGCTGCCGCTCAGATGCAGCGAGCCGCACATGTCGGCGGACGAGCGCTGAGCGGGCGCCGAGGCGGCCTGCTTGCCGGCGGGAGGGGAGGGCGGCGAGAGGCTTTCGGGTGAGCCGGCGAGGACGGCGTCTGACAAACAAAGAAAGCAGCTCGTGTTACATTTTACCGTTTCGTTTTGTGAGAAAAAACCAAAACAAACTAGGTCCTCGGCCCCACCTGAGACGAGATCCTGTGAAGACTCGGCGTTCATGCTCTCCAGCTCCTCACCTCCATCTGCAGCAGGACACGGTGACAACAGTAAGGACAGACGTCTCATAGCTGCTCATAGTCCATGTCTTTAGCTGTTAAGACTTGACCTGCAGTTTGGAGGGTTAGAGCTAAATTACCTTCTCCCCTCGAGAACAACGGGCGTGTTTGGGGACGGGGCTAATACCTGGACTGTGGCGATGCTGATGCAGCACAGTCTACTAAATATGCGATATCAACTGTATGCTACTAGCGTGGTGCTGCTACAGCGGAGGTCTCACCGTCAGCTCCCCGGGCTTTCTTCATCAGGCCCGCGTCCACGGCGGCGGCCAGCAGCCTCTTCCTGCCGAGCAGCCCCTCGCCACACGGGGCGCCGTCTCCGTTGGGCGCCCCGTTCCCGCCGAGGCCGCCGAGCTGCTGCTGGTTGGTTTTGGAGATCAAGCTGAAGCAGTCGAGGAAGCCGTGAGCGTGGGCCAGGTCTGCTGCCGTCTGCCCACTGGCGTTCCTTAAACTGAACCCGAGGGGGAGGGAGAGAGGGAGAGGGAGAGGGAGACACTCATTACTGACAGAGTGCATTAGTCTCATTCATATCCAATGACATGTCTTCTCACTGGGCTCTGTAATAATCCCATATAGAAAGCATTTATCTTCCTCCATTACAAAATGATGACACTAACTGCTAACTAACTAACACTGAGACCTCAATGTGACCTCACTGAGACCTCACTTTGACCCCACTGTAACCTCACTGAGACCTCAATGTGACCTCACTGAGACCTCACTGTGACCCCACTGAGACCTTAATGTGACCTCACTGAGACCTCACTGTGACCCCACTGAGACCTTAATGTGACCTCAATGAGACCTCACTGTGACCTCACTGAGACCTCAATGTGACCTCACTGAGACCTTAATGTGACCTCAATGAGACCTCACTGAGACCTTAATGTGACCTCAATGAGACCTCACTGTAACCTCACTGAGACCTTAATGTGACCTCACTGAGACCTTAATGTGACCTCACTGAGACCTTAATGTGACCTCACTGAGACCTTAATGTGACCTCACTGAGACCTCACTGTGACCTCACTGAGACCTTAATGTGACCTCAATGAGACCTCACTGAATTAATGTGACCTCACTGAGACCTTAATGTGACCTCAATGAGACCTCACTGTAACCTCACTGAGACCTTAATGTGACCTCACTGAGACCTCACTGTACCTCACCCTCACTGTGACCTTAATGTGACCTCACTGTGACCTCACTGAGACCTTAATGTGACCTCACTGAGACCTCACTTTGACCCCACTGAGACCTCACTGAGACCTTAATGTGACCTCACTGAGACCTCACTTTGACCCCACTGAGACCTCACTGTGACCTCACTGAGACCTCACTTTGACCCCACTATGACCTCAATGTGACCTCACTTTGACCCCACTGAGACAACCCCTGCATTAAGTACCTCTCCACTGTTCCAGCTGCAGAACCTGCAGGAAGCAAACATCTGTAAGAGATGTGTGAGACTCTAATGGGGCCGCTCCCTCTCTCTGGGATTACTCAGGCCGTCGGTAGAACCTGGAACATGTTGGGACTAATCCAACAGGGCCACATTAAAGGAGCCGGTGCTGCCAGCTCCTCAGCACCCTGAGGCTGAAGAGCTCTCACCCCACGACACTTACTGTGGTTTAGCGTCGGCTAGCAGCAGAACCTGGATGCACTCCAGGCTCCCGGAGCGGGCCGCCTTGTGGATGGGAGTCTCGCCTACAAAGTCCTGAAGACACAAGGTCACATTCAGGAGGCGTCCGTTCATGAAAAGTTACATTCAGGAGACGTCCGTTCATGAAAAGTTACATTCAGGAGACGTCCATTCATGAAAAGTCACATTCAGGAGACGTCCATTCATAAAAAGTCACATTCAGGAGACGTCCATTCATGAAAAGTCACATTCAGGAGACGTCCATTCATAAAAAGTCACATTCAGGAGACGTCCATTCATAAAAAGTCACATTCAGGAGACGTCCGTTCATAAAAAGTCACATTCAGGAGACGTCCATTCATAAAAAGTCACATTCAGGAGACGTCCATTCATGAAAGGTAACATTGAAGGCTATCACAAAAACACAGCGATGCAATGCACCATACTCCAATGTTTAACGGTACTTTGTACGTGTATTTCACCTCATTCAATATACATGATGTATGTGTGATGTATTTGTGATTTATTTGTGATGTATTTGTGATGTATTTGTATTTGTGATGTATTTGTGTTTGTGATGTATTTGTATTTGTGACGTATTTGTGATTGTGATGTATTTGTGATGTATTTGTGATGTATTTGTGATGTATTTGTATTTGTGATGTATTTGTGATGTATTTGTGATGTATTTGTGACGTATTATTTGTGATGTATTTGTGTTTGTGATGTATTTGTGATGTATTTGATGTATTTGTGACATATATGTGACGTATTTGTGATGTATTTGTGATGTATTTGTGATTTGTGATGTATTTGTGTATTTGTATTTGTGACGTATTTGTGTTTGTGATGTATTTGTGATGTTTTGTGATGTATTTGTGACGTATTTGTGACGTATTTGTATTTGTGATGTATTTGTGATGTATTTGTGACGTATTTGATGTATTTGTGATGTATTTGAGACGTCTTATTTGATGTATTTGTGACGTATTATTGATGTATTTGATGTATTTGTGATGTATTTGTATTTGTGATGTATTTGATGTATTTGTGATGTATTTGTGACGTATTTGTATTTGTGATTTGATGATTTGTGATGTATTTGTGATGTATTTGTGATGTATTTGTGATTTGTGATGTATTTGTGACGTATTTGTGTATTTGTGATGTATTTGTGATGTATTTGATGTATTTGTGATGTATTTGTGACGTATTATTGATGTATTTGTGATGTATTTGATGTATTATTGATGTATTTGTGATGTATTTGTGATTTATGTATTTGTGACGTGATGTGATGTATTTGATGTATTTGTGATGTATATAATGTATTTGTGATGTTTTTGTCATTATTGATGTTTTTTCTGACGTATTATTGATGTATTTGTGATGTATATGATGTATTTGATTTGTGATGTATATGATGTATTTGATGTATTTGTGATGTATTATTGATGTATTTGTATTTGTGAGTACACTGATCACTCAGGTATGACGGTGTACGTGACGGTGTACGTGACGGTGTACGTTCTCTCTGCTGACCTGGCTGTTGACGTCGGCCCCGGCCTGGGTCAGCCACACCACGCAGTGAGGATGTCCTCCGAAGGCCGCGGTGTGCGTTGGCGTCTGGTTGAAGCGGCTGGTCACCGTGTTCACCTCGCAGCCCGCCTGCACCAGCCGCACCACGCACTCCAGCTGTGAGAGCGGAGAACCCAGAGCGGAGAACGGAGAACACAGAACACACGGGTCAATGACGAGGCTCTCATGGAACACTGCTGACTGAATTATGTACGTCATATTCCTATGGCTCCACCAGTGACTCCACCAATAACTCCACCAGTAGCTCCACTCCTCCACCAACTCCACCACTAACTCCACCAGTAGCTCCACCAATAACTCCACCAGTAACTCCACCAATAACTCCACCAGTGACTCCACCAGTAACTCCACCAGTAGCTCCACCAGTAGCTCCACCAGTGACTCCACCAGTGACTCCACCAGTAACTCCACCATACTCCACCAGTAGCTCCACCAGTGACTCCACCAGTAGCTCCACCAGTGACTCCACCAGTAACTCCACCAATGACTCCACCAGTAACTCCTCAATAACTCCACCAGTAACTCCACCAGTAGCTCCTCAATAACTCCACCAGTGACTCCACCAGTAACTCCACCAGTAACTCCACCATAACTCCACCAGTGACTCCACCAGTAGCTCCACCATTAACTCCACCAGTAACTCCACCATTGACTCCACCAGTAACTCCACCAATGACTCCACCAGTAACTCCTCAATAACTCCACCAGTAACTCCACCAGTAGCTCCTCAATAACTCCACCAATGACTCCACCAGTAACTCCACCAGTAACTCCACCATAACTCCACCAGTAGCCCCAGTGGCTCCACCAGTAGCTCCACCAGTAGCTCCACCAGTGGCTCCACCAGTAGCCCCAGTAACTCCACCAGTAACTCCACCAGTAACTCCACCAGTAGCTCCACCAGTAGCTCCACCAGTAGCCCCACTGGCTCCAGTATCACACCCTACCCCGCCCTGAGGCTGTTTTTGCGCCTGCATTCTCATTGGCTCTCCCGGAACCAATGAGAGTGCAGCAGCCCGTGACGTGATTCAAAGTTTTTTTTCCCGCTATAACTTTATTGTGACGGACAGGTCGCCCCTGCTGCCGGCCGCTTGGCGGGAGACCCCGTACCTGTCCGTAGTGGGCGGCCCAGTGTAAGGCGCTCCATCCGTAGCGGGAGTCCTCCTCCAGACTAGCGGCCGGCAGCAGCGCCTCCACGGCCCGCACGTCCCCGTCCCGACAGGCCCGGTGCAGCGGGAACCGGCCGCTGAACACAGCGTCCGGGGACGAGTCCGGACCCGGAGCCTCCGACATCACCGCGACTCACACAGACAGTAACACCCGGACTGGAGCGGGACAAAACCCGGACTGGAGTCAGAAACCCGGACTGGAGCGGGACAACACCCGGACTGGAGTCACTGGAAAAAACCCGGACTGGAGCGGGACAACACCCGGACTGGAGTCAGAAACCCGGACTGGAGCGGGACAACACCCGGACTGGAGTCAGGATAACCGGACTGGAGCGGGACAACGGACTGGAGTCGGGAGCAGGACTGGAGTTATAAACCCGGACTGGAGTCAACACCCGGACTGGAGTCAGAAACCCGGACTGGAGCGTCATAAACCCGGACTGGAGTACTAGTGTTATAAAGTACTAGTAGTATAAAGTACTAGTGTTATAAAGTACTAGTAGTATAAAGTACTAGTGTTATAACTAGTAGTACTAGTATTATAAAGTACTAGTATACTAGTATAGTATTATAAAGTACTAGTGTTATAAAGTACTAGTGTTATAAAGTACTAGTGTTATAAAGTACTAGTGTTATAAAGTACTAGTGTTATAAAGTACTAGTAATAAAGTACTAGTGTTATAAAGTACTAGTGTTATAAAGTACTAGTAATAAAGTACTAGTATTATAAAGTACTAGTGTTATAAAGTACTAGTAGTACTAGTATTATAAAGTATAAAGTACTAGTGTTATAAAGTACTAGTATAATAAAGTACTAGTGTTATAAAGTACTATAAAGTACTAGTTATAAAGTACTAGTAGTATAAAGTACTAGTGTTATAAAGTACTAGTGTTATAAAGTACTAGTATTATAAAGTACTAGTATTATAAAGTACTAGTGTTATAAAGTACTAGTAGTTATAAAGTACTAGTGTTATAAAGTACTAGTGTTATAAAGTACTAGTATTATAAAGTACTAGTAGTACTAGTGTTATAAAGTACTAGTATTATAAAGTACTAGTATTATAAAGTAAAGTATAAAGTACTAGTGTTATAAAGTACTAGTGTTATAAAGTACTAGTGTTATAAAGTAGTATTTAGTACTAGTATTATAAAGTACTAGTGTTATAAACTAGTATAGTACTAGTTATAAAGTACTAGTAGTTATAAAGTACTAGTGTTATAAAGTACTAGTGTTATAAAGTACTAGTATTATAAAGTACTAGTGTTATAAAGTACTAGTATAAAGTACTAGTGTTATAAAGTACTAGTGTTATAAAGTACTAGTATTATAAAGTACTAGTATTATAAAGTACTAGTATTATAAAGTACTAGTTATAAAGTACTAGTATTATAAAGTACTAGTGTTATAAAGTACTAGTAGTATAAAGTACTAGTAGTATAAAGTACTAGTATTATAAAGTACTAGTAGTATTATAAAGTACTAGTGTTATAAAGTACTAGTATTATAAAGTACTAGTGTTATAGAGTACTAGTAGTATAAAGTACTAGTAGTATTATTCAGTACTAGTATTATAAAGTACTAGTATTATAAAGTACTAGTATTATAAAGTACTAGTAGTACTAGTATAAGTACTAGTATTATTAAGTACTAGTATTATAAAGTAGTATTATAAAGTACTAGTGTTATAAAGTACTATTCATAGTACTAGTATTATAGAGTACTAGTATTATAGAGTACTAGTAGTATTATTCAGTACTAGTATTATAAAGTACTAGTAGTATAAAGTACTAGTATTATAAGTACTAGTACTATTCAGTACTAGTTATAAAGTACTAGTGTTATAAAGTACTAGTATTATAAGTACTAGTAGTACTATTCTACTAGTATAAAGTTATAGTACTAGTAGTATAAAGTACTAGTATTATAGAGTACTAGTATTATTCAGTACTAGTATTATTCAGTATAAAGTACTAGTATTATAAAGTACTAGTAGTATTATTACTAGTACTAGTAGTTATAAAGTACTAGTATTATAGAGTACTAGTATTATAAAGTACTAGTATTATAAAGTACTAGTATTATATAGTACTAGTATTATAGAGTACTAGTATTATTACTAGTATTATAGAGTACTAGTATAAAGTACTATTCAGTACTAGTACTTATATAAGTACTAGTATTATAGAGTACTAGTAGTATTATTCAGTACTAGTATTATAGAGTACTAGTAGTATTATTCAGTACTAGTATTATAAAGTACTTGTAGTATTATAGAGTACTATTATTCAGTACTAGTATTATAGAGTACTAGTAGTATTATTCAGTACTAGTATTATAGAGTACTAGTATTAGTATTATAGAGTACTAGTATTATAGAGTACTAGTAGTATTATTCAGTACTAGTATTATAGAGTACTAGTATTATAGAGTACTAGTAGTAGTATTCAGTACTAGTAGTATTATTCAGTACTGGTGTTAAACAGTAGGAGGGAGAGCAGAACACACATTCCACCTTAAAGATGGCGGCGTGTTTTGGCGGGAAAACGCTGGCTCTGTGTCATGGCTCAGTAATGACGTCAGGGAACCAGGTAGGTCACATGACTCAGCTTAGTGTGTAACCTTAGTGTGTAACCTCAGTGTGTATCCTTAGTGTGTATCCTTAGTGTGTATCCTTAGTGTGTATCCTTAGTGTGTATCCTTAGTGTGTATCCTGTGTATCCTTAGTGTGTAACCTTAGTGTGTATCCTTAGTGTGTATCCTTAGTGTGTAACCTCAGTGTGTATCCTTAGTGTGTAACCTCAGTGTGTATCCTTAGTGTGTATCCTTAGTGTGTAACCTCAGTGTGTAACCTTAGTGTGTAACCTCAGTGTGTATCCTCAGTGTGTAACCTCAGTGTGTATCCTTAGTGTGTAACCTCAGTGTGTATCCTTAGTGTGTAACCTCAGTGTGTAACCTCAGTGTGTATCCTCAGTGTGTAACCTCAGTGTATCCTCAGTGTGTATCCTCAGTGTGTAACCTTAGTGTGTAACCTCAGTGTGTAACCTTAGTGTGTAACCTCAGTGTGTATCCTTAGTGTGTATCCTTAGTGTGTATCCTTAGTGTGTAACCTCAGTGTGTATCCTCAGTGTGTAACCTCAGTGTGTATCCTTAGTGTGTATCCTTAGTGTGTATCCTTAGTGTGTAACCTCAGTGTGTAACCTCAGTGTGTAACCTTAGTGTGTATCCTTAGTGTGTATCCTTAGCATGTATCCTTAGTGTGTAACCTCAGTGTGTAACCTTAGTGTGTAACCTCAGTGTGTAACCTTAGTGTGTATCCTTAGTGTGTAACCTTAGTGTGTATCCTTAGTGTGTAACCTCAGTGTGTAACATTAGTGTGTAACCTCAGTGTGTAACATTAGTGTAACCTCAGTGTGTATCCTCAGTGTGTGACCTCAGTGTGTATCCTTAGTGTGTAACCTTAGTGTGTATCCTTAGTGTGTATCCTTAGTGTGTATCCTCAGTGTGTATCCTTAGTGTGTAACCTCAGTGTGTAACCTCAGTGTGTAACCTCAGTGTGTAACCTCAGTGTGTATCCTCAGTGTGTATCCTCAGTGTGTAACCTCAGTGTGTAACCTCAGTGTGTATCCTTAGTGTGTAACCTCAGTGTGTAACCTCAGTGTGTAACCTCAGTGTGTAACCTCAGTGTGTAACCTCAGTGTGTAACCTCAGTGTGTGACCTCAGTGTGTAACCTCAGTGTGTAACCTCAGTGTGTAACCTCAGTGTGTAACCTCAGTGTGTAACCTCAGTGTGTAACCTCAGTGTGTATCCTTAGTGTGTAACCTCAGTGTGTAACCTTAGTGTGTAACCTCAGTGTGTAACCTCAGTGTGTAACCTCAGTGTGTAACCTCAGTGTGTAACCTCAGTGTGTAACCTCAGTGTGTAACCTTAGTGTGTAACCTCAGTGTGTAACCTCAGTGTGTAACCTCAGTGTGTATCCTCAGTGTGTAACCTCAGTGTAACCTCAGTGTGTATCCTCAGTGTGTAACCTCAGTGTGTAACCTCAGTGTGTAACCTCAGTGTGTAACCTCAGTGTGTATCCTCAGTGTGTAACCTCAGTGTGTAACCTCAGTGTGTAACCTCAGTGTGTAACCTCAGTGTGTATCCTCAGTGTGTGACCTCAGTGTGTAACCTCAGTGTGTAACCTCAGTGTGTAACCTCAGTGTGTAACCTCAGTGTGTAGTGTGTAACCTCAGTGTGTAACCTCAGTGTGTGACCTCAGTGTGTAACCTCAGTGTGTATCCTCAGTGTGTAACCTCAGTGTGTGACCTCAGTGTGTAACCTCAGTGTGTGACCTCAGTGTGTGTGTGACCTCAGTGTGTGACCTCAGTGTGTAACCTCAGTGTGTGTCCTCAGTGTGTAACCTCAGTGTGTAACCTCAGTGTGTATCCTCAGTGTGTGACCTCAGTGTGTAACCTCAGTGTGTGACCTCAGTGTGTAACCTCAGTGTGTAACCTCAGTGTGTGACCTCAGTGTGTAACCTCAGTGTGTGACCTCAGTGTGTATCCTCAGTGTGTATCCTCAGTGTGTATCCTCAGTGTGTGACCTCAGTGTGTAACCTCAGTGTGTGACCTCAGTGTGTAACCTCAGTGTGTAACCTCAGTGTGTAACCTCAGTGTGTAACCTCAGTGTGTAACCTCAGTGTGTGACCTCAGTGTGTGACCTCAGTGTGTGACCTCAGTGTGTAACCTCAGTGTGTATCCTCAGTGTGTAACCTCAGTGTGTGTGTGGACCTCTCTTCTTCAGGACGGGTTTGTCAGAGTGAGGAGGAGCGACCTGGAGAGGTTGACCACAGAGGTCATGCAGCTGAAGGACTTCCTGCCCAGAGTGGTGAACGGAGACCTGATAGAGATGCTGCACAAAGCTCGGACCGCTCACACAAGTACTGTGTGTGTGTGTGTGTGTGTGTGTGTGTGTGTGTGTGTGTGTGTGTGTGTGTGTGTGTGTGTGTGTGTGTGTGTGTGTGTGTGTGTGTGTGTGTGTGTGTGTGTGTTACTGTAAGACAAGAGAAAGACAAGTTACTATAAAGACAATGTACATCATGGAGAGGCTGAAGATCCAGTAGATCATTAAGGATCCACAAATGAAGGTGTGTGTGTGTGTGTGTGTGTGTGTGTGTGTGTGTGTGTGTGTGTGTGTGTGTGTGTGTGTGTGTGTGTGTGTGTGTGTGTGTGTGTGTGTGTGTGTGTGTGTGTGTGTGTGCAGTGAAGGACCAGCTTGAGCAGGAGCAGTTGCGTCAGCAGTGTCTTCACCTTCAGTCCCGACTGGACGCCGTGCAGACCGAATGTCAGAAAGAGAGAGAGGTGAGGGCGGGCGGGCGACACTGTGTGTGTGTGTGTGTGTCCTACACTGTGTGTGTGTGTGTGTGTGTGTGTGTGTGTGTGTGTGTGTGTGTGTGTGTGTGTGTGTGTGTGTGTGTGTGATATCTGTCCATGAACACGGTGTTTTCTGTCTTTCCTCACCCTCCTGCTCCTCCAGGAGAAGCTGCTGTTGCGGGAGCAGCTGTGGCAGAGCGGAGCTGAGCTGCAGCAGCAGGCCGACTTCTGCTCTGGTCTGGGATCTGCAGCCTGCGGCCTGCTGTGGAGCTGCTCCGTCAGCGAGGACACCGTCTCACGCTGGCTGGCCGACGTGAGTCCTCTGTCTGTCCTCATGTCCTCATGTCCTCATGTCCTGTATTACACTGATGTGTGTGTGTGCTGACGGTGTAGGGGAAGCTGCAGTCCTTCCTGGTCGTAGCTGCTCAGACTCTAGAGAGCTTCGTCAGGTCTCTGGATGAGGAGGAGGAGGCCAAAACCCAGACCGAGGAGCTCAACTCCCAGGAGCACCAGTTTGTTCTGGCTCTGGCTGGAACCATCACCAGTGAGTTCAAGGCTTCTGTGTCGTATTCCACTTTCACTGAACGCAACACAAACTGAAAAATGTGAAATCCTTCTCTCTCACCCGCCGCTCAGACGTGGCGGCAGTCAGCTGTGGCCGGGACTTCCTGTCCTGCTCTGCTCATGTCCTCCTGGACACTCTGGTGAAGCTTCTGGAGCTGATGACGCCTGGTGTCTTCCCCAAACTGAAAGTGTGAGTGAACGCATCGCACAGAGCACCTTAGGAAGGAAACTATCAGGATTGTCAGGCTGCATTAGTGTCTGGGTGATGTCAGTAGGTGTCAGTGTTGCACTTCAGCAGGACTCTGTGATGTGTGGTGCTGCAGGTTGATGCTGATGGCTCTGTATAACGTCAGCATCAGCGTCAAAGGACTGAGGCGCATCAGTGAGAACCCGGGACTCCTCCCTCTCATCTGGACCCTGCTGGACGGTAAGCACACTCATTCTCTAATTCACCGCGGGTACCACGGATAACATCACTCACTACCTCTGATCTCTGCTCGTCTGACAGATGGAGACTGGGAGGTGCGCCTCCACTCTCTGCGTCTCCTGCAGTCGGTGTTGTTGGAGGAGGAGGTGCTGGTCCTGCTGGGCTCTTCTCTGCTGGATCCAGACCTGCAGGCCCGGGTCAGCCGGCTAACCTCAAGTGGGCAGCCCAGCCTGAGACTGGCTGCCCAGCAGACCCTGGAGGACCTGCTGGCCCTCCAACAGGCGCCACAGTCACAACTCGTGTTGGACCCTCTTAGCAGGTCCTCCGAGACTTAAGTCACATCTTTTTATAATGTACCACACTTAGTTTATATGGTCCAATTTAAATAACATAACCACAAAAGCTTATTTCACCAATCATTTGGAGATCTGTCTGTTCATTAAAAGTTCACCCTGGTTATGAAAGTAAAGGGAACGGCCTCTCGTGTCTAAACTCTGTTTCACGTCTGGTCACTGTTGAGCCGTCACATCTGTTCTCGTGATTTTTTTTCAATTCATTTCAATGCAGGTTTGTACAAGATGCATTAAAGATGATGTTTGCACACTTTCAGAGCACTGTGTCTCTGTTTTTATTATTCTTATCCTGAGATGGATGCATACGATGACATAAAACTACTTTTTTGAATTTCTTATGAAAGCTGGCAGCATTATTTGTTATAACAATGCAAACGTTTCACACTGAAAAACCCCAACATAGTGACACAAAGTGAGTAATATAGAAAAACTAAGTGTCCAATTCCTTATTTTTCCTTTCTATTTTTTTAATTGGAACTCCGGTACATTGAACATGCAGCATACATATTCCTGTTTTTGATATTTACAATAAATAATGAAAAATATTGTTGTTTATTTCTGCTTATTCTATATATATATTTGGTCAAATTCTCATATGAAGCTTCCTTCTTTTCCGATCTGCTCCTTTGTGGCCTGTTCAATATTGTAACGGCATCGTGCTGTCAGTACAAACACAGTTCTTCCTGTTATTCTTTCAAATTAAAAGCTCTTTTCAATACTCCGCTTTAATATTTCTTTCACAAGCTGTTTTACTCATACAATTCTCGATTCTGTGGACTGCTTCAAAATAAAAGCCACTCCATGTTTCCTCATCTGAAAGCTGTTAATGTGAAGCAGCAGCAGCAGGAAGTGTAGGCCTAATCCAGTCAGATAAAGTATTCATGGTTTCCTGTCAGTAGTTTATACGAATGAACGAATAATACCGTGACCTTTAACCTGCTTTAAGTGGAAGCAGGGTGAAAACTGTAAAGGCTGAGGAAGGCTCATCTAGAAGCTACACAGAACAGGTTGAGTGACATTGAGGAGTAAAGAATCAATCCACACAGGAGTTGCCTTTGGTTAGATAAACAGCTTTATTGTGTGTTTCCTTAGTAAGGTCTTCTCAGTAACGAGCAGGTATCCATTGAACAAGGCCTAGACTACAGTACAGGGTTCAGAGAATGGAAAGAACCAGGGCCGAGGAGAACTTCACTGATGGGAAAATCTGGGACAAGACGTGACATTTACCTCCAAGATCAACCCCAACCATCTGTTCAGGGAGCGGGCTCGCTCCGACGCGGATCAACAACACTCAGCAGAATGAAGCGCCGGGTCCTCTCAACCGTTTCCTCATGTAGAGACATTTGTTAGGCTCAAAACAATGATACTAATAACAGTGTAAGAGTGTGCCAAGAGGGATCAACAGGGGGAGAAAGAGAAGCGAGGAGGACTCAGGCGTCCTCTAAGGGGAGAAGGGGTGCTCGTCCATCCAGAACCCCTGGTCAACCCCCACCACCTGGCCATCTAGGAGGACGCAGCAGCGTTGGGCTTGTCGTCACGGATGACGGGGACGCTGCGCTCGCTGCGGCCGGATTCGCTCCCTCCGGTGACCTTTGGCCCGGTCAGAGTCAGCAGGCCGTCACTTGACAGGGTGCAGTTGATTGCTGATTGGTCAACACTGGAGGGGAGGCGGTAGCGGCGGTGAAACTCCCTTGAGATGTAACCGTGGTCGTCCTGAAAAACAGCAAGGTCAACGCCACAGTGGCAGGTCAGTCCGAGGAAAGACTTACTGCTCATGTTTTAAAAATCTAAGAACCTCTAAGGCGAAATAGCAACAGTGAGTCATTTCAGATATGGAGCTACAATCGTGAACTACAAGAAACCACCACGCCAAAGTATTTAGCAGCTCCTGCAGCATATTTTCAAATAGCTGGAGAGTCCAGCAAGTTTAAGGCACCCCCAAGTCAGTCCTGTTAGATCTAGCTCAAGGTTCTGAGTATCGACACCTACAGAAGTTTGGTAGAAGTGTGTCAAGATGTTGAATCAGCAGATGATGGATCATTTAATCCAAAGCTCCTACTGTAGAACTTTGTTCCGTCGTTTCATTGTACTGGCATTACAGGGAACCCTTAGGGAGTCACTACGATATTATACTGGTGAAATCCAAGCGAAACCAACCCAAACACTGGATACCACTGGGACCGACCCTACCTGTCTTTCTCCATGCTTGCCCTGGATCTCCACATAGTCATCAGTGACCTTCACACTGAGCTCATCGGGAGAGAAGTGCTTGACATCCAGGTAGACTGTGTACTTGTCTCTGTCAGACCTCACCTGTGGGACACAAGCAGAGGGAGAGACTCCATTGTAGCGTAACATTGTCAACATACACAAAAAGCTTTCAAAGTTTGAATGAGGAGCGACTCCACTCAAGAGTGACACTGGAACAAACCACGATGCATGGGCAAAGAGACCCATTACTATCAAACCTAGCAAAGACCAAAGTGGTAGGGGGTCTGCTCTGTTACCTCAGAGGTGCCGGAGTTGGAGGAGTCCATAAAGCTGCGGAACAGAGACTGTCTGTAATAGGGGCTGATGCTGGAGGTGGTGTAAGGGAAGAAGTCGTAGTCAAACATGCCCTCTCCAAAAAACTGGTCAAAGAGTCGGGCCGGGTAGA
>NC_072470.1:12723117-12728117 GCF_027596085.1 Anoplopoma fimbria | reverse complement strand
CACAGGAGCAGCTCATCACACACACACACATATATATATATATATATATATATATATACATATACATACAGCGGGTAAAATAAGTATTCAACACGTCATCCTCTTTCTCAGTAAATATATTTCTAAAGGTGCTATTGACATGAGATTTTCTCCAGATGTCGGTAACAACCCAAGTAATCCATACATACAAAGAAAACCACACTAATAAATTCAGAAATTAAGTTATGTGTAATAAAATGGAATGACACAGGGAAAAAGTATTGAAGAGCTCTTTGCTTTTACCCATCATGAGATGTTTCTTGTGTGACACCTTGGTAATGAGACACCTTTTTATAGGCCATCCGGTGGGACTGAACCAGCTGATGTTAATTTGCAGGATTGCTTTCTAATTACTGATAGATTTCAGCTGGTGTCTTGGCTTTCCATGCCTTTTTGCACCTCCCTTTCTTCATGTGTTCAATACTTTTTCCCTGCGTCATTCCATTTTATTACACATAACTTAATTTCTGAACTTATTTGTTTGGTTTTCTTTGTATGTATGGATTACTTGGGTTGTTACCGACATCTGGTGAACATTTCATGTCAATAGCACCTTTAGAAATATATTTACTGAGAAAAATGGTGACGTGTTCAATACTTATTTTACCCGCTGTATGTATATATATAGTATATAAAGGAGTCTGGTTCTGTCTCCCTGCAGATGGAACCAGACCGGCTGTGAGCACCGCTCGTTCGCCGTCTTCCTGGCAATAATTACACTAACGAGAACTGTGTAATTAGATTTGTCTCCACTAACATGATCAGAAAAAGGGGGGGGGGGGGTCATTGTTGTGTGAGGTCTGTTTTTTCCCATTTTCATTTCCTGGTAAAAGACGGATAGAGAAACGGGGAATGAACCTCTGTCGTCAAAAAGGCTCATCTGATGCTGTCTGTGCTAGTTTCAGGACACTGATGATCATTATTGATGATCCTGATTGACAAGTGTAGAGTTGATGCATCAACTTGATCAGCTGAGTGAGTGGGAGGGAAGAACAATGCACCTCGTGTCTCGAGCCAAAAAGTTGCATAATGGAGCCCAACACAACACCAGATGGCGGAGATACAAGCCCGGGATCCTTCTGTCCACAGGACTCGGTGGAGCTGTCACTTTGCATGTTGTTTGTCTTCGCTCGAGGATGAGTTGGTGTCAGGGAAGTTCTAGTCTTTTCTTATCTAAGTCTTGTGTCTTTGGGAACCAGTGTCTTTGGGAACCAGTGTTCTAATTCCCCCCGCAAACGGAGATGAAGATGTCTTCTGTTCTCGTCTCAAAGTAGTTTTGTTGTGGTGCCTTCTCATTTAGAAACCAATACCAGTGCTACTCCTGAAGGAGGAGTAGCACTGGTATTGGTTTCTAAATGAGAACGGATTGGTTAATGTAGCCTGATGGATTCAGAGCAATAAAGAACGATATCAGATTGTGGGTGGAGCCAATCCAGGACGTCACTCCGTCTGCATGGCTTCCTCCCTCTGCGACGACTTTGACAAACGTTGCGACACTGTGATGGGGCTTCAGCGTGCCGACCGGGTGGCGTTATACGTGATTATCGGATCGGTCACGTCACCCACCAGCAGAAAGTAGTCCGCCGGGTCAGACCCAGTAAATAGGTTACTCAATACGGATCACTGCTGTCCTTCACGGTGGACGGACTACTAGTACACCGTGTTACGTATCACTCCACTGCACAAAAAAACATTCAAAAACAATGAATGAATTTATAATAAAGTAAGGATATAATGCTATTTATTACATGTTGTGGGTGAAAACTGAAATTCCAGCACTGAGCGGGGTGCCCCGGTTCTTCTTCCTCACTGGCCTCGCATCACGCTCACTGCTTCAGTCGGACAGAACACATGGCCTCTTATCTGCTAGAATATTAATGTTGATTCAGGACAACGACAGGGCTGATAGCTAGCCCGGGCTGGTTGTTAACCACACTGGGAAATTACATTTACTGTTTGTTGTTGACTTTGAAGTCCAGATATACATCTCCTGTTGCCAGGGCGACTCTGAGGACCGTGCTATTAACTGGAGCAGTGAACAATAAACCATTACGGGATAGAAATGAATGCTCCAGGTGTTATAAAACCCCCCTCAGGGTTGCCATGGAAACAACGTGGATGCTCTTCATTTATTGACCACGTTATAAGAAGCATAGGTGCCCTTTAACGCTACCTCGCTCCCTTGCACACCCGGTGCAGCATCCTTCGACGCACAGTCATATCCGTTGCATAAGCAGCGATATCTGCAGTGTAAATTCATCCTGACTCACGGGTGTCGTCGGCGTGAGCACCGGGCCGGTTCTGGTGATTCATCGGCCTCTGCTCTTAGTCTTTTGGAGAAACGGCGACAACCACGTGACGTTCTTGTCTTTAAGGCCACTTAATTGATTGAGTAGCACCTCCTGGTTTGACCCATAAGCAAAGATCACGTATTAGTCTCATCATCGGATGATGATTTGGGCGTAGAGCTTTCTCTGCAGCTCATGACGGAAAGGGTTTTGCTTTGGGGTCAGGTTTTGGATTAATGTTTGCATTCATAATCAGGCTTCTTAGTTGGAGGAAGAAATAGGGCAGCAGTGGGTGTCGGGAAGGTAAAAGGATCTCTCTGGATTGTGTGTCACGCTGTCGAGAGGCATTTTGTTTGTCATGGAAATACTGAGTGGGCGAAGGATGAGAGGGAACAGGGTTGACGGAGAGGAGGGGAGCAGGTGTGTGTGTGTGTGTGTGTGTGTGTGTGTGTGCGTATAGTTGTGTTCTCTCTCCTTCACACAGTATCTAGATGTACGTCTGGACACAACAGAACACGACAGTCCTGAAGGAGACCGTTCGCTGCTCTTTTCTGTGTTTTCCGATTATTTAAATCCGACTGTTTTCAACCCGACCAGCTCCAGCAGTCCTTGAGCTTTAACCATCATCACCTCAGATAATGAACAGGAACATTAAAGATGATGTTCTAGCTTATTTTTTGATTTTCTTTAGTCATTCAGTCTGGGTCTCTCTCTCTCTCTCTCTCTCTGTTTTTCTTCATTGCTGGTTTGTGTTGTTGAACGCTGGAGGACACTGCCCTCGTGTGGAGAAGCGTCGCATGTGTCAGTGTGTTGTTCTGGTCATGACTCAGAACTAGAAATGAATTCATTTAAATAAATTGAGAAAGAGAGTGAGAGAGACTTCATACATTAGGATAGAAGTAGACGATGCATCCGCGTGCATTGTGTCTGAATCTGTGGGTCGATGCTGGTTGCTACGCAGAATTATTGCACAATTTAATCGTTTCGTTTATCAAAATATGATTAAATATCCTTTTCCAAAAATCCCATAAAAACACCAATGCCTTGAGGGAACACGGAGAATAAAAAAAACACCTACAGTACTTTATATGTAATATATTATATATATATATGTGTGTGTATATATATATATGTTGATCAATGAAACGTGGTGCATTCTGGGTAATGGCTGCATGCAAGGCGTGTGGCTGGTGTCAGGGATCAGTGAGGGAGTTTCAGTCAGGCATGTGACAGGGCAGCTACCAGCGAGGCCCTGATTGTAGTCATTATCCACTTCCTGGTTTAAGCCGGACGGGTAGCTCAGGATCAGTGTGTGTGTGTGTGTGTGTGTGTGTGTGTTTTTACTAAGGCGTGTGTGTGTGTGTGTGTGTGTGTGTGTGTGTGTGTTACTACTAAGGCGTGTGTGTGTGTGCGTCTGTCAGCGTGCGCCTCACATGGAGTGTAGAAGAGAAAACTGAAGAAGAAGAAGAAGAAGAAGAAGAAGAGACGGGAGGAGGGAGAGGAAGCAATCTGAACTTAGAGAAGAAGAAGAAGAAGAAGAAGAAGAAAGAAAAAAGAAGAAAAAAACAAAGACGAGAGGAAGCTGTGATTGACAGCCCAGTAACGGAGTGGGACACATGGACAGAAAAGCAGGGACGGATTATGTCTCCCTCAGGACTCGGCACTAATCTCTCTCCACACACACACACACACACACACACACACACACACACACACACACACACACACACACACACACACACACACACACCTTGTAAAAGACCTTTGGCATGTGGATTATTGACTTTGTAGCCTCTGCAGGGTAGCAGCCATGTTTGAAGTCCTAGTCCTTGTAGTACTGTGACTGCTCGTAGCACCTTCATCATACTACCTAGTTCTTCTGAACCAGCGGACACCTGGTGTTCTGTTCTGTTCTGTTGTTCTGCAGAACCAAACATTGAGTAGAGAACCTGGAGTCCAACCTCTGAAACACAATGCAGTCCTGTTAGAACTACAGAGCCATTGTAGTACTCTGGACTGGTTAATGGTCACACTTCCTCCTTAGATAACTGCATTCTTAGTGTATTCTTAGTTCTTATTCCAACCTTACGAAGCTCCTGATCGCCCCCCCCCCCCCCCCTTTTCCTGGCACTCCTTTGAACACCGAGCATTCCTTTGGGAATATTTGGAATACTCGGAGTAAACGTTGGGAGTCCTCCTTTCTGGGATAGCTTGGACATCCCAGGACTTTGGTCCTATCAGGACTCGTTGAACTTTCCAGGAACTAGAGCCAGAATTCCAGGAGTTGGAGCTGACATGTGCCACGGGTGAAACCACAGGAACTGAACCCACTCGCTGTCATGGATCGCGGCCCCGGAGCGGACGCCGAACCTGGATTGGACACCTGTAACGGGTCCCCTGAACAACCGAGGGAAGAGGCGGGAAGAGAAGGAGAAGGAGAAGGAGGTAACGGGGAATTCAGCTCGGCGTCCTCCACCTCCTCCAACCTCCTCCCCACGTTCTTCTCCTCGACCCCCCCGGACTGCGTGGAGGACGAGGACGAGAACGAGATGCTGACCGGCTGCTCCAAGTCCTTCACCGGACTCAAGCTCTTCAGCAGGAGGTAAGGCGGTGTGTGTGTTTTTAAATAATGGTGGCTTCACCTGAACCGGCGTAATGTCTGGTGTGGACCAG
>NC_072470.1:12673117-12720617 GCF_027596085.1 Anoplopoma fimbria | reverse complement strand
GACAGGTAGCTGAGGTGTGGCAGTCGTCTGTGTTGTGAACTCTATTTACTCCAAACAAAAACCAGGCCGGCTCCATTCTTTCTTAGAGGGAACAATATTTATAGTGGATTCGTGTTTCCGTCAGCTAATTCTTTTACGATCTTTTTTACGAGAGTCAGAGACCAGAAACAGAGCCGACATTCAGAGTGAATACATTACATTACTCAGTTTTAAGAAGCTGCATTGTCAAACTGTTTCCTTTATTTAGCTTCTTCTGCCCCCTATTGGTCAAAAAAACATTTTGTGGACAGCTAAAAACCCGCTTGATTCAAAATGTGCAGCAAGTTTGGTGACGTTTTTCCGACAAAACTGTCATTGATCTATAACCAAAATCTGCTCTGTTGTACGATTTCTGAATTGTGGATTTAAATGAAATGTTTAGGGTGTGATTAAGGTCCTCTTGTGAACATTTTCTGCACGTTTCACGATGATTGGGCCCAATGGTTGTTGGATTTGGTCCATTGATGTGCTGAGCCACACCCCTTTAAAAGATATCAACAAGCTTTATGCTGCATTTGATACGCTTGATCCAATAACGATCCACAGAAGATTTGGTAGCGATCGCACCTACGTTTTTGGAGGCAGATGTGAAAAATGTGTTTTATAATATTTTTCTCAATACACGGAAATCTAAGGCGGACTTTTGTGGTCCGTATTGCTTTGTTTGTTAGGCAGATTGAGCTGGACATGTGTGTCATATTTCAACTCGATGGGACTTATGATGGGAGGGGCGCCACCTTTTACAAAATCCTGTTTTGGAGTCCTTTTTTCTGGCCCCTATAGTTATTGAAACAATAGTAGGCAGTAGATCTAACATGGATTATGAGACAGTGCCGTAGGACGTACCTCATAATGAAGGGTAGTGCTTTTGTTCACGCTGTCCTTGCATACCCTCCTGCTGGCTCTGTTGTTGAAATAGAGACGTAGAGAGCGTTGTGTTGACTGAAAACATGCCTCCGTGTAGAGAGGGGGGTGTCGTCAGTATATGGAGAGACCGACAGTCAGGCCTATCCCCAACAAGGCCTTCAACAAGGAGGGTGGACTGACAACCACCCGACTACTCTGTCTTCTAGCAATCACATTTATATACTCCACGTTTGTTGCCATGTTTTGGAGCAAACCAAATTGGCGGTTGATTAGGTCCACTGCCAATGTCTATCCCTAAAACCGCTCCGTAACATTCCCTGCATGGGGGTTATGTGTACTTATCAGGGTGTGTACTGTTAGTATCCCCATTCAAGGCCTTGACACATTGAAGGGGACAGTGCGGCTTTGGCTGTGTTGTGAATGAAAGCAGGAACATTTCAGGGACAAACGCATGAAGGGAAAAGCCTCGGCCCGATGACGCTGGCGAGGTCACAAAAAAGAGAAAATACTGTGCTATGATTGTTCTGCATAACAAGTAGAAGACAAATAGCTGGAATTAGCCCGATCCTTTCTAGCCATAACCTTCCAGTGTGCATCTTCTTCTTCTTCTTCTTCTTCTGTTAAATTGATGGCGGTTGGCGTCCATTACCCGCCATCTGCAGTAATCTATTCCAGCATTGCCATGGCACATGTGAAAAGAAGGAAATGTTCCCAGAATGCAGTGCATAGTGAGAGGCATTTTGGGAAACAGAAGTAGAAGAAGCAGCTATATAAGAATGGGTGGATATCAGTATGCCCTCCCTCCCTCCCTCCTTCCTCCCTCCTCCCTCCTCCCACAATGTTTAGTGTTTGGTCCCGCCCCATAGAGTAACACCACATTGGTCCTGTGTCTGTCTCATTTGAATAGCAGTCCACTATTTTTCATGTAAATATTTAACCCAACAGCTCTGGATAGTGTCACACACACACACACACACACACACACACACACACACACACACACACACACACACACACACACACACACACACTGACAGCACTTCTTTATTCTCCCCCAGGCAGTTGACCTGAGCTGGTTACTCATTCAACAAAGAGGTGTTACACTCTTTAGTATTCTATTCTACAGTTTGTAGAACACGGATTCAACTCGTCCCAGTGCCGTAACGCTCCAAGTGACCAGCACTCCCAGCGTGTCCAACCCTGACTAGTGTGAAGTCTAAAGGAAAGAGCAGGAGGTCATGTGACCTTGTTATGTAACAACACATCCAACAGTTGTTTCCTGTTTCCTACCAACAGCCACCGCTGTTTTGCTTAAAGCATGACTGTGATTCTGTCCATAGTATTACTGTAACCATGACTATGATATCCCCTAATATTAACCCGAACCTGAACTCATTGAACCCTCTGATGATGTGACACGCCGCCGTTTTTTGGAAGGTACAAACATGAGTATTCATGCTCTCCAGAGGATGACTCCGAATGCTTTTCATGCCTGCATCCTGCCACCAGAATATAAAAAAAACCGTTACCCCCAGACTAAATTCAAAAGGGGCTTCTGTTTGGTCATCTTCAAGAAACAATGTCGACTTTGCACACATTTCCTAATAAAGGCATATAGAATAACATCTGGCGCTCTCGCACTCTCATGGGGACGAACCCTTCTGCTTCAACAACTTCCTGGTTGTTTCCGTGCAGCCCCTCCCAGGACATGCTGGTGAGAATAACACTACAATCGAGCAGGAACTAGTGAAAGTATCAGTAAAGGAGTCGTGGTCTCCTGAGGGTGATCGGTCAGGCTACAGCCCCGCCGCCCCCAACGTCTGTCTTTAAAAGGAGTCCCGCACTCTGCACTAGAAAGTCTATTTGTGGACACAAGAGACAAAAAGAAGATGTTTCCCCGCCTCCATATGCAGATAGGAATATATCTCTGTTCTTATGTCTCAAAGAGCCTTAAGCTGTGTTGACATGCAAATACACACTCAGGGTAATGTTTTATCACCTAGCACTCTCATCTCATCCCCTCCTCGCTCTGCCCCGTTATGGTAGGGATTATCATTGTCGAAGGCAGTTCTTACATAACAGTAACGCACACAGTCATCATCCAGTTGTTTCGAGGCTAAGTGGAGAGGAGGGTCAGAGGAAAAGGAGACTCTTTACATTATAAACCAGTTTTTTTTTAAAGCTGACATTGATATTTTAGAGTCCCAGAGGAAATCTGGTCATGATACAGTGGATCCGCCTTATTGGACGACATGTTGGCAAACTTCAAGACCTGACCACAAATCTGCTTCCATTATCTTGCTGATAATCCCTGTGTCATTCCGTTTTATTTCACGTAACTTAATTTCTGAATTTATTAGTTTGGTTTTCTTTGTATGTATGGATTACTTGGGTTGTTACCGACGTCTGGTGAAAATTTCATGTCAATAGCACCTTTAGAAATATATTTACTGAGAAAAATGGTGACGTGTTCGATACTTATTTTACCCGCTGTGTGTGTTTTATCACTTCTTCATTGAGCTACTGTTACTGGAACCTGGGGTTAGCTGAAGCTAGTGAGCTAGCAAAATGGCCGCTATCGCAAACTTGTTCAGAAAAAAAAGCTAATGCTTGAAACTAAGTGACAGTGGACAAGCTTTGCACGGCTATCTAACACCAACAAGGATTGAAAAGGTCATTTATTGTCATTATGCAACACGGTCAACAACCTCCCGCAGCCAGGAGCATGCTGGGTAGTGGAGTAGCCCCCAGGTCATAGCTGGATTAGTTTAGCTTCCATCTTGGCTCTCATCCCTTTTCTTCCCAGGGCCAGCTTGGTGGCATTTGGCCCGGATGAAACAAAATCCCTTTTTTCAGATGTTGATGAATGTATTCTGTCATATTACATTATTAATAAAGCTACCGGCTGCAGCCTGTACATGCGCCGCTGTTGCCTTAGCACTCCTATTTGTGACTATTCAAGACCGCGAAGAATCAAGAGGGCGCGATGCGGTCCTTCTCTGTGAACATCTCTTGGCGCCAAGACTAAGAATAAATGATTCCCTGAGTGCTCAGTGTGAACACAGACGTGAACAGCTGCAGCGAACCAGCGCGCACGGTTGGAGAACAGATCTGCTGCTGGATCTCTGGCGGATGAGAATGACATCCTCTTGACGGCGGGCCACACACTGCCTGTGCGAGCGCATATATAGATAGGAATGACAGTAAAACGAGTCCCCTCTGACCTTTATTACATCCTATTTGGCTTCCTCTCTTCTCCCGGAAGCTGAAAAAAAGGCCCCAAGCTACTTCAACACATCTGCTCATACAGACGTAGCACAGTGTGGTACCGTTTAACTGATCCCTGATCAGTCTCACTATCCAGAGAGAGAGAGAGAGCTGCCTTTTAATTAAAAGAAGTTGTTGGTGGTTAATGTAGCGAGCAGTTGTTACTACGCTAGACGTTCTTCCCAAGCAGCCTGAGGAGCTTCCGACCCGGAGGCCTGCAGGTCCTGAGGCGTGTAGCTGGTACCGAGACAGATTGTAATCCCAGACGGGGGTATTGGTGCTCATGTATTTTTGACTTGTGCTCGGAACTGGGAAGGCGCAGTCACTCTGTCTTCACAAGTTGGAGTGTAACTGTACGAGTAATGAATCAGTGTTTATCTGTCTTTTATGATTGGTTTAACAGTGTCAGTTACAGTGGTGTATAAAGTACCCAAAAGCCATACTTGAGTAAAAGTAAAGATACCTTCCTGGAAAATGACTCCAGTAAAAGTGAAAGTCACCTATTAGAATACTACTTGAGTAAAAGTCTTAAAGTATCTAATATTTACTGTACTTAAGTATCAAAAGTGATTTTCTGATATTAAATGTACTTAAGTATTGAAAGTAAAAGTACAAGTAAATGCTGTTAATAAAAAAGCAAAGGGTCAGAATTTTGAGAATTATGAAGTTTATTCTTTTAAGTGCTGTGGCCACCATGACCAAGGACAAGGAGGTACAAACAGAGACAGCAGCCTAACATACACCATGTATAGTTACAGATATACTCCACCCTGTGGGAAACACTGCTAGATATCTTAACAGGTTTATGATAATCATGATAACTAAACATTAACGTTGCGGCTCATGGGATTAATCTTAATTTACCTCAATGTGTTTCCTGAGGTTGGATGGGGAGTGTTTGAATGCCAGTGTTTCAGTAGCTTTGGGCATAAGAGGCTCTTCATCCGGTACGAAGAGTCTTTCACTCCAACAGAAGAAAACATTTCTCGCAGATATGTCCACAGGTGTTGGTCTTCGTCTCCACCGTGGTTTGTTGCTTGAGTAGCAGGTGCTTCCGTTTCTGCTTCCATCATGGAATCAGTCATCGTAGAGTGGAACTCTGCTCATGTGGTCGCTCGCTAGCTGGCATCACTGGGCATCAACAAAACGCGGCTCTGAGAGCACGTGTTTGCAATTGCGCATTAACGTGATTAACCAGTGATTTAACTTGCTAGCTAGGACCACTGATTCACTAACCTGCTTGCTTGCAGTCTGTGTTCCACCACAGTCCCCGACGTTGGTCTCATGATTCATTTTCTTTCTAAAGATAGATTTGATTTTGTAGCGAATAACGAAGGTTTCAGGGGAAATGTATCGGAGTCAAAGTATCAGTTCTCTTTGCAAAATGTAGTGAAGTAGAAGTGAAAGTCAACAGAAATATAAATAGTAAAGTAAAGTACAGATATCCAAAAAAACGACTTAAGTACAGTAACAAAGTATTTCTACTTCGTTACTGTACACCACTGGTCAGTTAATACCAAACATGTCGAGAGCGATGGTTGATGGTTGATGGTTGATGGTTGGATTCTCACCCTCTGACAGGTCGTTTTGTTGCCTAAACCTGACTAAGGTGTCTCCTGTTAAGACGCAAGCTTATTTAGAAAAAGGTAATGTCACATGTAACAAAACTGAAAAGTGACATTAAGATAAGATAATCCTTTATTAGTCCCGCAGCGGGGAAATTTACAGGATGATAGTACAAAACAAGAGATATAGTAAATAAAAAAACACAATAAGTATTATAAATAAGCAAATGAGCAATAAAAAACAGTAGAGAACAGTAGAGAATCCACAGTAACTGAAATATTACATATACAGACAGAAACTATTATAACTATTTTTGGCTTTTGAAGGAAAATGCATGTGTGTGTGTGTGTGTGTGTGTGTGTGTGAGAGGATAAGCCCCGCCCTGCGTTATCAGCGGCCTTAGATCCAGAAAGTCATGATAATAATAATAATAATAATAATAATGATAATAATGGCTTTATTTGAAGAGATCAGGCCATGAACACTAAGAACAGTGTTCAGAGCTGCTGTGGGAAAGTTGAGACGACCCAGTGACCACAGCCACCGAGCATTGTGGGTCCTCCGAGATGATGCATTCAGGCTCGTGCGCTGTGGGAGTCGGTAACAAGTGAACACCCCACAGTCTGTCTGAGTCAGAACCCGCTGTGGGTGCTGCCTTCACTCGCTCGGCCTGGTTTCCTGTAAGTTGTGCGGTGAAACTAGAAACCTATACATCTTCTTTCCTGATTTACCCGCAGAGCTCCCTTCTTCTTTGGTGGTATTACTGTAAACACAACAGCTGTTTTAACGTCCTGCTGACGGGCAATCGATACAGAGCTAATGAGTTCACACTTGGTGCTTAGAGTGTGCATGTGTCAGTTTCAGGTCTCATGGCTTCGTGGTTCACATTGAGTCATCTCTGTAGAGTTTCTCATGGCGTGCTCAATACGACGCCTCCGTGAAGGGGTCTAACGTCTAGGTATGAATAGTCTGAGGAGGTTCAGTATGTGTTTTATACGTTGCGGTGAACTCCATTCTGAAGAACCTGTGCTAGCTGTTTACTGCTCTACACAAATCCACTTCATTTCCGTCTCACTCGACCCGTAACACCAGTAACGCGAACGTCAGTACGGCGGCGAACTTCTCTGAATCTATGCAAATCAATCTGAGGTCTGAGTGTAGTGAGTATAGTGTTCGTGGTGAGCTTTCTGAATCTGAATCTGAATCAGAAAGCCGTTTACGTTTCACGTACAAGGAGTTTGGCTCGGTGATTCATTGGTGCGTACAGTAAAATTAAAGATGTGCAGGGGGTGTAAACTGTAAGGGATGGTCCTGGGAGGTGTGTTGTCTAGGTCCGTGGGGGTCCCGGGTCTAGGCCAGGTCTAGGGGAGGGGCTTTCTCTGTTTACCTCAGCTCACGCTTTTCTATATTAGAAAGAAAGAAAGAAAAGTCAGTATTCACTCAGATGCTAAATGCGGGGGGACCAGTGAAGGTGCCACTGTGGGACTGAGTGACTTTGAACAAAGCGGCACTGCATCAGGGATCCATTGGTCTAGTTAAACTAGCTTTGTAATATTTAAGCATTATTAATAACTTGGTTGGTTGGAAGGACTTGTTGTACCAGTACGTTGTGTGGAAACTATTCTCTCTGTTCATGTCATTTAGGGGAACGCATTTAAAAAACACAGCATTTTCTAAAGGAAGGCTAGAGCGAAGGAAAGGAGCGACACTCTCATCAATCACCATGGATACCGTCCAACGTCACCTTTGACCCCTGAGCTGGTTCCAGTGAAGACGGGAGGGGAGCACTGCTGTGTTCTTTACCTGCACTCCCCAAGCAGAACATGATGGATCACTTCTTCCAACGCCATTTCCGCTGTCGCCCGAGGAGGCCGAAGCACCCGGCTGTGGCTCTCCCGAGCAGCAAAGCCAGGAGGCGCTCCAGCGTCGGCCTCCCCTCCGCGGCGTTGGTCCAGTCCAGGCGCTCCTCCGTCGGTTTGCCCCCGGTCTGCACCGACCAGCGCCGGCGCCCCAGCGTCGGCTTGCTGGTGGCCAGCGGGCAGATGAGAAGGGTCGGGCCGGCGAACGCAGGTGAGGCGGCGGGACAATCTGGAGGAGGAGCCGAAGGAGTCATGGTGAGAGGAAGAGGAGGGTACCGGTGTAAAGCTGAGAACGCCAGCGCTGCCATACACCGAGGGATGGCCATGCGGTATCGCCGTCCTAAAGCCAAATCTATTGAACCTCATTTGCTGGGATCCTCCATGTTACTTGCGAGTGTAGTCCAGATGGGCGGAGGAGCGGAGGTGAAGATGAAGGAGGAGGAGGAACCGGCTGCCCCCCCGTGTTCCTGCTTGGAGTCAGATGGAGAAGAAGGGAGTGACGAAGAAGTGGAGAACACACCTGTGAGCTCCAGGCCGACTAACGTGGAAAAAACCCGACCCCGCCTGTTGCTCCGCCCTCCTCGCTGTCTGAGACGAAACTCCTCCCAACTCCTTCCAGCCGACTCCGGCTCTGGAGTCTACTGCGGTCGCCATAGTCACCGAAGGTCGAGTCAAGCTCACTGGACTCTAAACAAGCAGATCCAGACTCCCAGGACCAGGACCAGGACCAGCCCCAGTCTGGGGCAGCTGGACTCGGCAGGTCTGAGCTCTGAGACACACGTGTCCTCCTCGGGGTCTACACTCCAGAAGAGCTGCTCTTCACCAGGAGAAACCATGTACTATGATCCTTATCTGGATACATGGGAGAACTTCCTGTCGTATGTAACACACACACACACACACACACACACACACACACACACACACACACACACACACACACACACACACACACACACACACACACACACAGATAACAACTTACGTCTAGTACTTTAAGGTTTATCATTCTAGTGTGATGAATGAATGAATGAACCACATAGATCCAGATGTTTTGAGCGTCCCTTTCTGGACAAACAACCGCTAACATCTGGCCAATGTAGTGATGGTAGGGGAAGAAAAGGCCAAAAGACAGCTGTGAGTTGACCGTGTCTGTCCTAGATGTCCTGGAGTCCTCCCCCTTTCATACTGAAGTCCCAGGAGGACAGTTATAGGGGGGGACGTGGTATTTGCGGCGACCTCTCCTTTAGCGTCGCCGCCGGACAACCACGTCCCCAGAAACACACAGAGTTCAGAGAGGACGGTCGAGCTCCCGGGGGTGAACGCTGAAGCTTATTACAATCTGCAACGTGTCAAAAAAAGAGACGACACGTGTGTGACGTTGAAGGTTTGTCCCTTTTTTTTCTCCCCCCCCTCGTCTCTTTTGTGTGTTTCCAGGAAAGCGATCGCCAAGTCGGGCCTGCACCACCTGCCCTGTCAGCCCGGCGCCTCCTCCCTGAGCAGGAGCGACCCCGAGGCCGACATCCGGAGCACTCTGGACTGGACGGTGAGTCTGAGGGGAGACGGGATTCTTTATGGGTCGCATGTTTGATTCAAACAGTGACTTACCAACACGACGCTGTGTCCTCCCCCCCCCCGTAGGAGTCGGCTGTGTATGGAGATCACATCTGGTTCGAGACCAACGTGTCTGGAGACTACTGTTATGTGGGAGAGCAGCACTGTATTGCCAGGGCGCTGGTGAGTAGCTCCTCCCTCTCTCCATCTGTCGCTTCATCAAAAGTTACAAACCCAAATCACATGGAGGTGAATTCGCTCGACACTAGCGGCGGTCACATGACAATAGCGTCAGAAAACTGGGTGTTGATTGTAAAAATTCTTATTTTTGGTACATGAATTTACACACACACTGTGTTTTTGTGGGGGGGTTTGTGGGTTTTCAGAGTCTTCATCAGAGTGGGTGAGGCAGTGTTCTGATGAAGACTGATTCATTGAGTGTCACATCACACGTACACAGAGCGGGTCATATGTCATGCACCGCCATGCACGTCACGCCGCCTCAACTGGTCTCTGTTCAGAACCCCTTTCACCTTTTTGCAGCGCAGGTCTGCCCCCCAGTGGTCAGAGATATGTTACTGTTTCATATTCTGTTCTTTCTGATATCTAAATAACTGTTGGTCGAAGTGATTGTTTCACTTTTGTTCCTGTGATTTCCTTTTTTTCTTCTTCTCCGTGTCTCAAAAAACTGATCTTTCTCTTTTTTTAGCAAAAGTCTGTCAGCCGAAGGAAGTGTGCCGCCTGCAAGATAGTGGCCCACACCGTCTGTATAGAACAACTGGAGAAGGTAATTTCTCTGTCTCATGTGTTCGAAAGTAGTTAACCATGTGGATGATTGATCAAAATAAGGTTTAAATCTACTTCACGGAGACAAGAAACGTAACAAGACAGCTAAAGGTGGAAAAGGAGAAGATTAAAGACGGGTGTTTTAAAACCGTCTTCCGCAAGGGACAAAAAGGTGATGGAGGCAAGCGCCGGGAAGGATTACACTTTTAGAAAATGGGAAAGCGGTGAAAGAGAGGATAACTTTAAACTCTCTGAGCTTTTCTTTCTTTGTTTCATCACCGAGGGACAGCAGCTTGTCTTTAACCGTTCCTCCTGTCTGACCTGCAGTTCCCCAGCTCTAAAGCCGCTCTGTTGGACGCCACCCTGCCTCTCAACGAGCCCAACTTTAGAGTGAGACGCCACACCAAGCTCCTCCCCCCGTCTGTCCTCTCTCCACTTCAACCGTTCTTAAGGGAAAGCAGGTCACAACGCATGAGACCGGTGCTTCCTCAGGATGAGTCTTTTAGAGGCGGGGCGAATGTAACCGGATGTACAGCATGTATTCTGCAAACGGATAATTCGTCTTCTTTCCTCTCCGTCTCCTTTCCTTGTTGATCATGGTGGTATGATAGGCTGGTGCTTTTGAGATGGGGTCTCTTCTAACAGCGAAACAACTTCATCATCTGTATATTTGAGGATCTTACAGTGTAATGAGCTTTACTGGTTTTTATTTCTACAGTATTTTGGAAGCTTTGCCATCATTTCTGTGGATTGGAGCAATGCGAGTCGCTAAACGATAGATTCGGTATCAGTTTGGTGTTGTTGGCAGCCACAGAGTCAGCTGGTTCCCTCCCTACTCTTGGGTTTTCTTTTCCTGAGCACACTTCATTATGTTTTTTTTTTCTTCTCCGAAAACCCGTATTCTCCCCCGATCACTGGAAGTTTCTTCTAATCAAAGGCTCTACAGCGGTCTGTTCTGGAGCTCCTAGAAACGGTGTCTTCAACGGTTCTCACCAGCTCCCCCGTCTATCATTTGTCCTCTCTGCTTTTCTTTTTTTTACAGATTAATTTCAGGTGTAAACCGTCGTTCAGAGAATCGGGCTCCAGGAACATCCGAGAGGTGAGTTGGAGAAGTTTTTGTTTTGTTGTGGAAGCAGTGCTGCTGCTGGATCTGTTTTAGAGTTCCTCTGGTTCTTCTGGTTCTTCTTCTTACAAGATCAGGAACCAGATCAATAGATTCAATGTTAGACAAAGTAAATTCTTTAATAAGTTAGTTTGAAAAGATGATGATCTGTGTTCTTTGTGCGTGTCCAGCCCATCGTGGTGCGTCATCACTGGGTTCATCGGAGACGGCAAGAAGGCAAATGTAAACAATGTGGGAAGGTGAGTGGGACTTCTACTACTACTACTTACTACTACTACTACTACTACTACTACTACTATTAATTAATTCAAACTGGTGGTTTCATTCATTCTTTTATTGGCACTCACTCATTTATTTTTGGTTCCTTGTTTGTCCGTGCAGGGTTTCCAGCAGAAGTTCGCCTTCCACAGCAAAGAGATCGTGGCCATCAGCTGCTCCTGGTGCAAACAGGCTGTGAGTAATGTTTAAAAAAAAAAAAAACCATTCTTTCTACTCTTCACATCTCATATTCAATTCAACGTCCCCCTCTTTAGTACCACAACAAGGTGTCCTGCTTCATGCTGCAGCAGATCGAGGAGGCGTGCCCAATAGGAGCTCACGCTGCTCTCATAGTTCCACCCACGTGGATCATTCGAGTCCGGCGCCAGCAGGTAACACACATTATACACATTATATTGAATTATTATTTTTTTCTTACAGTAGAGTAGCCAGAATACCAGGAGTAAGAGAAAGTATGACTTGCTTTGACTGGTGAGGGCAACTATGAGATTTAAAAGAACAACTTCTTTTCATGGCCATAGTATAGTATAGTATATACTAGTATAGACAATCTTCCTCTCTGCTCTCCATGAAATCCTCCTGCAGTGATCTGAAGCTGCTGCCTGTGTTTTGTGTCTCTTAACAGTCGTCCATGAAGTCGAGTAAGAAGAAGAAGAGAACGTCGTTCAAGAGGAAAAGCAGCAAGAAAGGAGCAGAGGTCCGTCCTGCATGGCCCACGTGGAAATCTTCAGACAGCCTGAATGAACAAGCTCTGCTTTAGCGGATCTGAGCTGATCATCTCTTTTTTTTTCTGACAGGAAGGACGACAGTGGAGGCCGTTTTTAATCAGACCCATCCCGGCACCACTGATGAAACCCCTGCTGGTGTTTGTCAACCCCAAGAGTGGAGGAAACCAGGTATTAGTTTAGTGAACCGGTGTTTGATTGACTTTAGAGCTCAGAGTAGAGACTCTGATCCTTCAGGTTAAAGGGACCAGCTGAGGAGCTTCAACATCTGATCAGCTTCCTCCTGGACGCCTCTCTTTAGAGGTTTTCAAGACATGTCCAGCTGGTAAGAGGCCCATCAGAACCAGGACATGATGGAGGAGTTATATACAGTATATTGTCTGGTCTGGGAACATCTCTGGGTTTATCAGGAGGAATGGGGAAAGCTTTGCAGGGGAGAGGGAGGTCAGGAATACCCTTTAAACCTGCTGCCCCAGACAGGATGGATGGATGGATAGATGGATGGATGGATGGATAAATGGATGGATGGATGGATGGATAGATGGATGGATGGATAGATGGATGGATAGATGGATGGATGGATAGATGGATGGATGGATTGGAAGGATGGATGGATGGATGGGATGGATACGGATGGATAATGGAAGGATGGATAGATGGATGGATAAATGGATGGATGGATGGATGGATAGATGGATGGATGGATGGATGGATGATACATGGATAGATGGATGGATGGATGGATGGATGGATGGATGGATGGATGGATGGATGAATAGATAGATAGATGGGTGGATGGTAGGATGGATGGATGATGTATAGGTGGATGAATGGATGGATGGTATGATGAATGGATAGATTGATTGATGGATGGATGAATGGATAGATGGATGGATGGATGGATGGATGGATGGATAGATGGATGGATGGATAGATGGGTGGATAGGATGGTGGATGAGGATATGGATAGGTAGGTATAGGTATGGATGATGGATGGATTGATACATTCAATGTAAAACCCCAAATCAATTATTAGATCTTAAAACCTCAATATTTGGGACCTGACCCTTGACCCTCCTCTCTCAACTTGGGACTTGACTGGACTTGACTCTTATAAGGCAGCGTCTCAGTGCTGTATGTTCATTCAGTCACCTTCTTATCTTCCAATCATCCCGTTGCTTTCTCTGTCTGACAGGGCACTAAGATCCTGCAGTCCTTCATGTGGTATCTGAACCCCAGACAGGTGTTCGACCTGAGCCACGGAGGACCAAAGGAGGGGTAGGTCTCTGTGTCTAACATCAGTGAACATGTCCCATGCATTTGGCTGAACCGACCATTAACCAGTGTCCATCTTGTAGCCTGGAGCTGTATCGTAAAGTCCATAACCTGAGGATCATGGCGTGCGGTGGCGACGGCACTGTGAGTAGTAGTAGTAGTAGCACTTATTCAGCTGCTGGATGCTGAAAACCTGATCCTGGATGTAACTGCATGTCTGTGTGTTGTGAAACCAGGTGGGCTGGATCCTGTCTTGTCTCGATGAACTGGGGTTGAATCCTCAACCTCCCGTTTCCGTGTTACCGCTCGGGACGGGAAATGACCTCGCCAGGACCCTCAACTGGGGAGGGGTGGGTACAAACACACACAGCTAAACACAACTGCTGGCTCATTGGTAATTCAACATTCAGCTTCTTTATTTGCCTAATTTTACTGCGTGTACTCCAGGGCTACACGGATGAACCTCTGTCTAAGATCCTCTCCCACGTTGAGGATGGAACGGTTGTCCAGCTGGACAGATGGAATCTACAGGTTGAACCGAACCACAGTGCAGGGGCTGAACCGGACGAGCAGCAAGCTGATAAGGTTTGAAACAAAGTTCGGACTGCGTGTGGAGGTGCCGAGCTGCTCCGTGGCTTGTCAACTTCTATATTCACCCATTAATTGATCCTGATTGATCCTGTTTTCTGAATACTGAATGGGACATAAATGATTCATAGGACGTACATTTGGACCCAGGTGTGACTGTTAATGTGACGTCTGTGTCAATGCTCTCAGCTTCCTCTAGATGTGTTCAACAATTACTTCAGTCTTGGATTTGATGCCCACGTGACCCTAGAGTTCCACGAGTCCAGAGGTACATTCATTTCCATACACGGAGCTATACAAAGAAAAATGTTACTACACGATGCTTATTTGTGGAGACTTTGCTTTTCCATTGAATATGTCATAATACACAGCGGGTAGAATAAGTATTGAACACGTCACCATTTCTCTCAGTAAATATATTTCTAAAGGCGCTATTGACATGAAAGGCTTTTGTACCAAGTGTTAAATCAATTTCAGTAAGCGTGTTCAATACTTTTTCCCTGTGTCATTCCATTTTATTTCACATAACTTAATCTCTGAACTTATTTGTTTGGTTTTCTTTGTATGTATGGATTACTTGGGTTGTTACCGACATCTGGTGAAAATTTCATGTCAATAGCACCTTTAGAAATATATTTACTGAGAGAAAAATGGTGACGTGTCCAATACTTATTTCCAATACTCTGTCATTGTTTCAGAAGCCAACCCGGAGAAGTTCAACAGTCGTTTTAAGAATAAGATGTTCTATGCTGGGGTGAGTTCACTGTGGTTCTGTTTAATACTGTTCACTGTTAAAGGGGCATAACACTGCGGTTGCCTGTCAACGTGTAGACAGCGGACCCTCTGTCCATGTGTTCCTCAGTGCTGCCCCTAGAGGTCACCAGAGCGCTGTCAATGACACGGACTCTCTTTTATCAGCTTCAGACCAAAGACAGGCCGTCTCTCCTTTTCAGCGAGGACCAACAGTGTGCTTCTCCTGACAGATCGCTACTGCACATGTGCAAACTAGTCCTACACACCTGTGGGGCGTCCTATTTGACCCATTTTCATGATGCACTTACCTGTCTGTCTGTCTGTCTGTCTGTCTGTCTGTCTGTCTGTCTGTCTGTCTGTCTGTCTGTTTCTCTGTGTGTGTCTCTCATACAGACAGCCTTCTCAGATTTCCTGATGAGAAGCTCCAAAGACCTGTCAAAGCACATCAAAGTGGTGGTGAGTAGCTGTCCGTCAAACAGGCAGTCATTCAGATTAAAACACGCTCATTCCCTCTGTCTCTCTCTCTCTGTCTCTCTCTCTCTGTCTGTCTCTCTCTCTCTGTCTGTCTGTCTGTCTGTCTGTCTGTCTCTCTCTCTCTCTGTCTGTCTCTCTCTCTCTGTCTGTCTGTCTGTCTGTCTGTCTGTCTGTCTCTCTCTCTCTGTCTGTCTGTTTCTCTCTCTGTCTGTCTTTCTGTCTGTCTTTTACATCTGTCTCTCTCTCTCTGCTCTGTCTGTCTCTCTCTCTGTCTGTCTCTCTCTCTTGTTGTCTGTCTGTCTCTCTGTCTCTCTCTCTCTCTCTGTCTGTCTGTGTCTGTCTCTCTGTCTCTCTCTCTGTCTCTCTCTCTCTCTGTCTGTTCTCTGTCTGTCTCTGTTTCTCTCTCTGTCTCTCTCTCTGTCTCTCTCTCTGTCTGTCGGTCTTTCTCTCTGTCTCTCTCTCTGTCTGTCGGTCTTTCTCTTCTGTCTCTCTTTGTTTGTCTGTCTGTTCTCTGTTTCTCTCTTTACGTCTGTCTTTCTCTCTCTATGTCTCTCTCTCTCTCTCTCTCTCTCTGTCTCTCTCTCTCTCTGTCTCTATGTCTGTCTGTCTGTCTTTCTCTCTCTCTCTGTCTCTCTCTCTCTGTCTGCCTGTCTTTCTGTCTTTGTCTCTCTCTCTCTCTCTCTGTCTCTCTGTCTCTTTCTCTCTCTCTCTCTCTGTCTCTGTCTGTCTGTTCTCTCTGTCTCTCTCTCTCTCTGTCTGTCTCTCTCTCTGTCTCTCTCTGTTCTGTCTCTCTCTCTCTCTCTGCCTCTCTCTGTCTCTTTCTCTCTTTGTTCATCTGTCTGTTCTCTCTCTCTGCCTCTCTGTCTCTCTCTCTGTCTCTCTCTCTCTCTCTCTCTGTCTCTCTCTCTCTCTTTTCATCTGTCTGTTCCCTGTCTCACTTTCTGCTCTCTCTCTCTCTCTCTCTCTCTCTCTCTCTCTCTCTCTCCAGTGTGACGGGACAGATATAACGGCAAAGGTTCAGGACTTGAAGCTGCAGTGTCTGGTCTTCCTCAACATCCCCAGGTGAAGCTCCTCCCACTACACCTGTCGTAGCGGTGCTGGTTGAACTACGTTTCCCATCAGGGTCTCACTGTTTTCTGAATGGAATAGCTTTGTGCAACACTTAGTGGCTTTCTCTGGTCCCATCTCCACTCGATCCTTTGAGATCTCTCTCATACGAGCCTTTAAAGCCTCTGTAGAAGTGTTAGCTGTGCACTCTGAAGATGTGTGCTGTGTTCTTCAGATACTGTGCGGGCACTACACCCTGGGGAAACCCCGGTGAACATCACGACTTTGAACCTCAACGCCACGATGATGGATACATCGAGGTCATCGGGTTCACTATGACGTCACTGGTGTGTGGCTCTTGAGCTTTTAAGTATTTCCTGGAACTGAGAACGAAGAATTCAAAGCCATCCATGTTGATTGACTTTTTCATATTCTCGCACGCAATAATAAAAGCCACGCTGATCAATCTGCCGCCAGAAACACAGTATTTCATTGAGTATTGATCGATTGTGTGTGTGTGTGTGTGTGTGTGTTTGTAGGCTACTCTCCAGGTCGGAGGTCATGGCGAGAGGTTGAACCAGTGCAGAGAAGTCACCCTCACCACGACAAAGCCTCTCCCAGTCCAGGTACATAATGACCACACACACGGTACCGACCCCGTCCTTTCACTGAACACTGAAGCATTGTGGGGATTATTTCATTGTCAGGTGGATGGCGAACCGTGCAGACTGGCCCCCTCTGTCATCCAAATCAGCCTCCGAAACCAGGCAAACATGGTGCAGAAAACCAAACGGCGGACCTCGTTACCACACCTCAACGAGTAAGCCACGCCCTCCTCCTCGACCTGACAGTGGAGCCTGTAAAATGGACTGTGGTAATGTAAGACTTCTAATGAGGACTCTGTCTGTGTGTGCCAGTCAGCAGCCAGTCCCAGACAGGCTGAGGATCAGAGTCAGCAGGATCAGCATGACGGACTACGAGGCTCTGCACTACGACAAGGACAAGCTACGACAAGCATGTAAGCAAACACTCGTGTGTGTGTGTGTGTGTGTGTGTGCACCGCCAGGGCTTCAATGGAAATGGCAATATTGCATTTTCAAATCAAAGCACACAGCCCATGTTATGAAATAGAAACATAAAATACTTCTTCTGGCAGCAAAAAAACAACAAGAAAAAGACTGAAATTTTTATGGAAATGTATAGGCTTACATACGTAAAATAAGTATTGAACACGTCACCATTTGTCCTCAGTAAATATATTTCTAAAGGTGCTATTGACATGAAATTTTCACCAGACGTCGGTAACAACCCAAGTAATCCATACATACAAAGAAAACCAAACAAATAAATTCAGAGATTAAGTTATGTGTAATCAAATGGAATGACACAGGGGAAAAGTATTGAACACACTTACTGAAATGTATTTATTACTTGGTACAAAAGCCTTTCATGTCAATAGCGCCTTTAGAAATATATATATATACATATATATACAAAATTTAGTATTTTGTTTGTTAACATGATATTCATTTGAACCATAATCGTTCCTCAGAAGATACAATGAAGTGTTTAGTGAGGGTAAAGTGGTTCAAAGGCAGACGTATTCATCTGAAATGAACAAGTTATGTGTTCATACATCCAGTCAGTACGGTTGAACAGGGTCACGCAGCTGCAGGTCCACCTGGCTGAATGACAGCAGCATCTTCAGGCTGAAGTGTGGGAGTCCGAGTGCTTGATTGCTAGAAGGTGGAGCAGCGATGTGAAGGTCAACAAGATGATTTTCTGCATCTCAGACGCTCTTCAGTAAGAGATTTGAACACTCAAACGGGCCGCAGCATCGCCGACGTCTCGGCCCGGCTTCATGTCAGTTCTGAGTTCGGACACAGGGTGGCGCTGTTACCTTTAACAACAGTGTTAACAGAACCCTTTAGAACACTGTAAACAACATATTGGTGTAGCTGTAGACATGGTTCTTTTTGTTTCTGTGTGTTGCATATCGTATATATGTTCTGTAAGGGGACCTTGAATATGTAGTTCCTTGGTGGAATCATCAATTCATATTAATAATCCCCTTTTTTTCAATGTCATCTGAAATGTCGACTGGTTTTAAATGATATTCTTCATTTCCGTCATTTCGATACCTCATCCTTTGTTCTTCCCTTTTTTTTCCTAAAGTTTGAGTTGTTTCTCATTTTGCAAATCAATCCCTGCTCTCAACCTGTGGATGTGTCACACTCGGGGAGACGGTAAAAATATGCACAGCGGTTATATCATCCCGTCCTCTCACTGCGGCTCTGTGTTGCACCCTGAACGTGGATGTAGAGATTCTTCTTCCACCGAGATCTTCACGGCGAGATCTTCTACCCGTTCATTTCCCGCTGCTCCTCTAACTGGACAACGTCTCTGGAGATGATTCGGCCCATTTTCTTTTCATTTTGTAGTCTAGTTCCAAGAACTTTATACGAGCCGTCCTCACAAACACGACGGCGCATGGACAAACAACCAATTAGTCGCCGCTTGTGTGTCACTATAAAAGGTCAATCCTCAAAAGCGGTGTTGTTGAAACGAACGCAGACGTTGTGTTCGGTGTGCTCTTCCCTGTCTGTTCACGTCTGAGGAATGTTTTCAGAATAGTGAATGAACAAAGAAGTGAACGGGCACTTTTTCTAGAATGTGTGTGTGTGTGTGTGTGTGTGTGTGTGTGTGTGTGGGTTCAGGAGCTCCTCCAGCACAATGAGCTGTGTGATGTTCAGCCAGCGGCGTTGTGTTGGCGCCGCTTCGGGGAGCCGTCTGTTGTTTGAACGACCTGTCGGCTCACTTCAGAAACAAAATAAATATCAAAAATAAGACAGCAGTGCCAAGTTCAACTTAGCGCTGTACATAAATCATCAGCTGTGGAGATGCCTTTCTGACATGTCACACATGAGGCGGTATCTCACTCTAATTACACTCTTCAGGCATAATTCTTTGGTTCAAATTGTAGATAAACTTGTCCTAGACGCAGCCATAACACTATGGAATCCAACAGTCTTACACATTTGACTCCATGTGCCTGAAAGCAACATGAACTCCAACCAACTGCTCCATTAGACACCAGTTTTCTAACCTGCTCTGAAGCTCACATTTTTTAAAACAACAAACGTAAAAAGTACATCTCTGCGTTCGTCAGAGTCTTAGCTTTCAGAAGATGACAATATGTTTTCCATTGGAATTATGGTTTTACGATTGTAGGTAGGAGTTTGACAGCTAGTTCCACACACTTATAGAACTTTAATGTTTGTTATTCACAGTGATCTAGAGCAGAACATTGGGGATGACTATGTCTTTGTTCGATGTGTTAGATTCCTCTGTCTTGCTTCTTGTTCATTATCAGCAGAAACTACTGACCAGTCACGGTTCTTGCACCCCCCCTCCCCCAAGTGTAGGAGCCCTGACATGTGGCTCTGAAGTGGAACGCAACTTTAAATCCCTCTTGCCTTTTAATTTACACCGAAGGACTTAAAGCTTAAAAGCTATTTCTTTCTGTCACAACTTTCAGCATCTATCCTTTTTATCTAATCACTAATGAATCTGTGTTTTTGTGACCCCAAAAGCATTTAACCTAGCCAGGTTGATTAGCGCTCTCAGTGTTGCTACCATATCTTTAATTAGACTCATGTGGAGTCCCAGGTCTACATCAGACCCCTGTAGATGACCAGAATTAAACCCAGCAGCATTTAAAGGGGCCCTGGGGGCCGGGGGTTTGAGAAACCACTGTATAAGTAGATATCAAAGCGCTGTTGGATAATTGTCTTGTTCCTCTGTATCTCCAGCCATTCCTCTGGGTCTGATCGTGGTTTCCGGCGACAGCGACTTAGAAACCTGCAGAGAACACATCCAGCGCTTACAGGAGGTAAGAGGGGACGGAGGGCCGGGGGGGGGGCATGCTTCTACGTCACTGAAAGTCAAGAAAGAGGATTTCCCAGCCGTTCATCTCTATGATTTCAGTGTCTTGGTTCACAGCCTATAGACTCCTCTTCTGTCTGCTCTCCTATGCTCCCATCTTCCTCTCTAGGACTTCTGTTCTGTCCATCCTTCCTTCAGATGCTTGGGACTGCAGGTTGGTAGTTGGATGCTGGAGTCTGTAGTGTGTGTTGTTGTTTTTTTTTTTTTTTTTGTTTGGCTTAGAGGCACACGGGAAACTAACAGCTTCAACATTTCAACAAGTTATGACTTACACCTTCAGACAAAAGATTCAACTCACACACTACTCTGCTAATATCGCCGCTTAAAATTCACCAGAAATGTTTAAGACAAACCATCAAAGTCGTGAGTGAAGCCTCCTGTCTGAATCCAGTGGTGGATTTTGGTAGAAAGGTCATATGTGACACCCGTGCTGATAGCCAGCGTGAGTGATTGACAGCTGAGACAGAAGTCTGGTTAAAGAGGGCTCTGAACGTTCCACCAATATGAAATCCTGCTTTGAATTCCTCCATCACACACACACACACACACACACACACACCATTCTCAACAACACCCACACACATTACCAGGAACACATTCTGTACTATATGCAATACGTTACACAACACAGTATGTGCACGCAGATACTCTGACACAGTCATGTTTTAAACAGGCGCAGGAAATAAACACAGTATTATTTTAGTCATCCAAAATTCCACTCAGAATAAATCCGTGTATGAATGGGTGTGAATGGGAGAAACGTACCAGTCCATTTACCATTTTAAAATGTACAATAGAAATGTTGCTGCTCTTTAAACAATATTTCGATATATATATTTTAAATATACGTTTTAATCCTGTTCTGAATATATTTGTTTTTAAAATGACAAATATGATTTTAAAAGCATTTTTTTTTTCTTTTTTTAGTTATAAGAAAGTGCAGAGTATTGATTGTATTGATAAGAGTAGCCCCTCCTAGTAATACAATGCTTAAGATATCTATCTGTACCTGAAGGCCACCGTAGTTCTCCAACACACTGAGCTATATTGGTATTTAGTTGGTTGAAATGTAGTGAAATATTATAGCTAGAAAACTAAAACTGAGATGAATCTACATTAATGATGTATTTTTTACTTTTTAACCAGGCAATACTGTGCCACATCTCCGATATCGAGACACCGAGGAGGGTTTTGAAGGAGAGCGTTTTTGGTTAACAAGCTAGCGTTTGGATGTGTAAGACCGGAGTGAGGTATCTCAATGATGCATCAAGTGAGAGAACACTTTTCTTTCCTGATTCCATTCACTTCCAGCCCACCACTGCCCTCCAGCTCTTCTGGAAGAAAAAGAGACCTTTTGTCTTGTGTGTCTGATGCTGAATATCGCATGAGTATTGCAGCTCTATCCATTATGGTCCTTTCATGTTCGCACAGTCATTATGGAACATCTCCCTAATGGAGGCCTATGCTTGAAAGGCAAAAGGCCATTACTTTAACAGATAAATGAAGCCAGCAGCGGTCCAGATTACATGTCTGAGAAGGGCTATATTCAGCCAAACTCAGACAGCGGCTGGGACAAAAAGTAAAACTGTGAGTTTGTCTTTTGGTGCTTGCTGTACTTGGAACGGATTCCACATGTGTTTAGTCAATAATGTCAGGCTGATTGATCTTCCTTTTTGAAGCCTGAAGACCAGCAGGGGCCGCAGGAATTGTGTAGAGTAACCACAGGCCTTTTAATTTTCCATGGCAGCCCTGATCAATCCATCCTTTCATCCACCAGTCGGGTTGTCCGCGATGGCTGCCGAACACCAAACGTGGTCAGGGGCCTCTTCGCTCTGCTGACTGAAGATGAACAGGATCGCTCCAATGATGCGTCCAGTCATTAATCCACTTCTCTAGCCAATGTTCTCAGATTGAAGCGTTTCTAAATTCATAATCCAGCCAGGGGAAATTATCTTTCAACACATTTCTGGTCTGCCACAGAGATTAGTTTCCCCCATATGTGTCTCGGCATGTTTCAGCATGATGCACGGAATATTGTCTGGGAATGATCAGTGACTTTACAATGTGTATTGATTAACGTGTGTGCTTATGGAATCCATATTCTGATTTGTGTGTGTGTGTGTCTGTAATCATGTTTATATATTGTGACCTGTTGGATTTGGTGTTTGGATGTGATTTACACTCTTTGAGGCCCCCAGATTCATAGTACAGTTCTAATGTTTGAATAGTCTGTTAGTGTTGTATTTTGACAGAACATCTAATTATAAATGTTATTATTTATTAGTTACTTTTGAACTTTTGAATCTTGACTTACTGAGTCACTTTCATCTCTTGTAGTATCAAGGCTTTCTTTCTTTTCCTCTTTTCGTTCATAATGTACCTACTAAGTGAAATAATGTTTTTTTTTAATTTGATAGACTGCATTTAATTTGATAGACTGCACATTTGTGACAGAAATGACTTGTTAGAGTGTTCTGATCTGCTTACCTCCATGACTGAGGTCCACTTTGGTTTATGCAACTAAACTCCCTCTCCATTGTCTGGTCCAGACGTTTGGCACTTTTGAGTTTGAATCTGAACCAAAATTACAGGTTTGAATCTTCTGCTTCCAATATCCCAATATCACCAATCAGAGCACACTTTAAACCCACGGCAGCAGCGTGCTAAATAATGTCATTATAGCAGCAGAGAATGAGCCCAGCCTGCTCGTTGGGGGCAATTTGGGGTTCAGTGTCTTGCTCAAGGATATCCAGCAGAGCTCATGCATTCAGCTCTGAGAGACTCTCTGAGAGAATGAATAGCAAAATGTGGTGGAGGGTGGAGGATGGGAATAAGAGTAGCTGATACTTCTGTGTCTTTTTCCAGACCCAGCGGGGTGAACAGGCTGTGGTCTGGGTGGGTTTTGTCTTTTAGTATCCCTTTAGCTCTTTGCAGGCACCTCTTCTCACCAATATCACTGATATGTGATGACATAACGGCTTGTTTGCAATGCTTATTTTCAGAACGTCAAACTATTAACCTGCTCCACCTCAGCTCCGTTGATGTAGACAGGTGGAGGAGGGGTGTGTGTCTTCACCTCCCTTTTTTCTAAAATCAACAATCATCTCCTTGGTTTTACTGACGTTGAGCAGTAGATTGTTGATTTGCCTCCTATGTGAAGTCTCGTCGTCGTTTGTGATTTGGCCGATGAGGGTGGTGTCGTCTGCGAAACTTCACAGCAGAGTTCTGTTCGTGTTTGGGGCAGCAGTCGTGGGTGCACAGTGTGAACAGGAGGCGTCTGAGCACACATCCCTGGGGGGCTCCGCTTTTCGACACTAGAGTGGAGGAGGTGCTTTTGTGTCTGTTCGTGAGGAACTCTAATAACCGGAGCTTTACTTCAGAGCTTTGTTAACTGTGTTTGTCTTAATTCCTTAAATTGGAGAAGGGAATGTGTTTCTGGTAACCACGATGCCTCCCACGTGCTCTAAAAACGAGCCTTTCATGTTCCTCTTCAGGAGCAACACCAACTCCGTCAATGTTATTTTTAACAACAGTTTCTTGTTTTTATATAGGTTAGAGCGCTAACAGTAAAAAAAAGACAGCTCACGAGTTGTTGTCAGCCTTTGTGTTGCATAGCAACCAGATGATGTAACTGGTTTCACCGTTTGATCTCCCGTTCTCAATGGGTACAGTTGAGATTGATTTAGGATAAGTCATTATCTGACCTTTTTATTACTATCAAACGTGAAGACAAGCAGACTTTACGTTTCAAACATTCAACCAAGTCCAATGGAAACCAAGCTGAGTCATTATTAGAAAGGTGGTGGATTGGTCAGACAAACACCGGACTTTCCACCAAAGACACCGCTATTTGTGTCCTGTGTGTAAAACAAAAAGTCAACATTTTGCTTATTATGTCACGTCAGTTAATCAAGTGACTCGTTTCTTGAGTCACAAAGTCACCTGAGTCTCTAATCTCATGAGTCGCAAGTCACAAGAGTCGCTAAAAAAGATCATAAAGCGGTTAAACTGACAGCAGCATTTCTACACATGCATCCAGTTTCATTTATTTATCATTTATTTTTAATATCACATGTATAATATATATATATATCATGTGTCTTCCACTGTTAGTGAACATTTGAGAAGAAGAGCGTTGCATCTCACCGCGGTTACCCGGAGAGACAAACGGCTCTTACAAGGCTTCTAAATCTGACACAGAACTCCACCTTTATGTGAAAGAAGACAAACAGGAGCGAACGGAGAAGAAAGAAGTTGAACAGAGGAGTCATTCAGTCAGACGTGTTCAGCTTTTGATTCGGCGTTTGTAGGTTTGCTGTAAGAGCCCCGCCGGCGTTTTTTTTTTTTTTTTTTTTTTTTTTTTTCTGCTCGAGACTGCTGCCGAAGTCGACAGCAGGATTAGATAAGTACAGACACACGCAGAGAGGGAGAGTAGGAGTGTTTACTTCAGCCAGCCTTTCTGTCACAGCCTCGCAGTATGAAGGGGAAAACAACTTTACTTTCTTGATGCATGGAATGTGATGCACAGTTAACTTATCAGCTACCTGTTTCTCAGAGCATTTCAGAAGCTGATTCCAAAAAGAAAAATACCGTTGAATGTCTTGAGTTTAGCTTAGTTGGAGAAGCTTAAACATCAGATGACGCAGTGATATTTCTCTCCTGTACATTTAGAGGAAGATTGAGATCGATGAATGTTGACAATTATCCCAAAATGTACTCGTTCTCTCTGATTTTTTTTATGATCCCTGTGGATGAAAGTGGTAGTTCTTAAGAGCACCAGAATCCCTCTGGAGGACAACAGACTCAGGACTTTCACCCAGGAGCCTGCTGTCCATGTCCCAGGCAGTTACATAACAAACATACTTTCTTTTTTTACCCCAAAACCACAACCTTTTTGCCAAACCTAAAAATACAACCTTAAAACCAAGTTGACCTATGTTAGAAGTTTATTTTGAAACCGCTGCATTAAAACTGAACATGACGATATATGAAGGGAGTGTTTCACAGCATATAAAGAACATGCAGCATGCACCACAGGACAGACTCGGTAGACATCAGTGAAGCTCCACCACCAACAACTAGTCTTTGATCTGTGGACAGACGGGAGTCTTTGGTGGGAGGATCTTAGGTAGTCTGGCTGGGTACGGGGGGGGCAGGAGTCCACAGATAGAAGCAGGGTTTAGACCATTTAGTGGCGTGTAAACAAAGAAGAAGTTTTTGAAGCTTCGGTCTACAGCTAGCAGGGAGCCAGGAATCTCAGTAATATGCTGTCTGGTTTTTTTTTTTTTTTTTTTTTTTTGATCTTGTTCGAAATCTTGCTGCGGCATTCTGAGCTAATTGGGGACTGGATGGGGGGAAAAAAAGATCTGAGTGATAGCAAAAAGTTTCTGTAATGAGGAGGAGTTGATATGAAGGTGTGGATTAATCTCCACCGGTCGCAGACACAATTCTCTTATGTTGTCAGACATTCTAAATCTGATGGTTTATTAATCCAAATATGATGTGGTTGGTGGTCAAAGTTCCTGCTTTCTGTTGTGCAATTTCCGTGCCTTGTTTCAGGGCAGTTGCCATTGGGCTATGATTTATGCAATTGTACAGTTCAGTAGCTTCCTGCTGTCATTTGTCTGCTTGTTACAGTCATCGTGTTTGATATACGACGAGGGCAAATAGAGAAGCTTTGGCAGAATTGATTGGTTTTGGTCACAAAATATGTCTTTTAGTATTTTCGGGGAAAACCGTGAAGGATCAGTTGTTGACCCCACAAAGAAGCCAAACCTTCTGGGCCGCCCTCCAGTCCTTGTTTCCTGCTCTCGTTGGTTCCTCAGCTCAGAAGATGGTTTCTCCTGCTCTGAAATCTGAATTCTTTCGTCCGTTTGTCATTCAGGAGGAGGCAGCCAAGCCAAAGAGTGTTTCCTCGCAGAGATTATCTCCAAAGTGGTGTTTCCTAGACTGTAAGTATACATCGCTTTGACAGTTCTCTTCTCTCTTCTCCTTGATCAGTTTTCCCACCACCTGCACTCCCTACTGGTACCACGAACATTGCATACATTACAGACAAAAATAGCATCACTGCAAATAATGAGAGAGCTTGGTTTGCGCTGTAGTAATCGCTGTACTACACTGGAAAAGACGGAATAGAAACTTTCAGATCCACATCTCCCACGGTTAAACCACTGAGAGAGTTATGCTGACTTTCCGAGGCCACATTAAGCTCCTCCCCTTCCACTCCCCCTCTTCCTCTCCATCCGTATGCATCCACGTCCCATTAATGCACATAGCTAACTTCTTGCTCTCCAACAATAGTGATCTGGTCCTGATCCAAAAGGTTCAGGGTCCCCTAAGAGAGGAAACGGTATCATTTCACATCAAGCCCTCTGAAATGGTGCATTGTTAGGCAGTAACACAGCTATTCCCCAACTTGTTGAGTGGCAGTTGTTTGATTTCTGGTTTTATTTTCTTTAATGAAATGCATGTTTATTGGTGAACGCCATGAATATTAATATCACACGTAAAGCGGCGGCGTACCAAAAATATCACAGAGAAGAAATAATTTTATACACGCACACACACACACCTCTGGTAGGGTAGAGTCCTGGTGGAATTTAGCAGAGAACAAACAAAGATACAGAGCAGCTAGTTGGAAAAAGTGAGATAAGGGGGGAAAGTGAAGAATATGGATGAAATGTGTACGTGTGGATTAATTAAAGGAACATTTCTCTCAATATTAGCCTTTTTCTCAGTGTATGAATGGGTTAAATGATGACATGTAGTGTCAAAAAAGCACTTTGAGTGGTCAGAAGACCAGAAAGGTGTTTTATACAAGTACAGTCCATTTACCATTTCCCTCACGATCTGCCAGTATCTAAGCTGTCACAATCAAATATTTAAAATAAGCAGGTTATGAACATATTGGATCCACCACCTTCATTTGCACCGTACTGAAGCCTTTAGCCTTTTCTCTCCTCCCTTGTGTTTCTTTTGTGTTATTCATAAGGGACAGTGACTTATTAATCATTCTCCGATGCGTTTCTCTTTTGTCTCTTAAGCTACGACAGCCGACCGTTTCTACAGGATAGACCGAGCGCAGGTAAGTTCAAGCTTCTTGGGCGTGAAATCAGCTGTAAATATGAAACAGATGGATTAAAGCAGAGGAGTGGTTTCTGCAGTGTAGGGCCAGAGCAAGCTGCCTCCCAGAGGATAGACCAGCCCGCAGCCTCGGAGCTTCTCCACGCTGGATTTTGGACGCTGTTCAATGGGGAAAGTGTGAAAGAGAGGGAGGCCAAAAAAACGCAATTCTGAAAAAGAGTCCCCAGTGGAAATGACGCCCTTGAAGAACAAGGCCCAATAGTTTTCTCTGCTGGCTCTCGAGCCTCAAATTAGCGCTGAAGCAGTGGAAGCAGATGTCCAGTGTTTCCTGAGCCTGAACAGAACTGTGTTTTTTTCCAGCCAGCTGCTTCATTATGGCCGTGGTTTAGGTAGTGAAGGCATCGTGAGCATCTGGTTGGTGTTTCTTTTTAATATTCAGCTGAGAGTTTCACAGTCGGAGGCAGGCTGCTGGTCTTCTTCACATCTAATCCACGTTCACATCTCCAACGTTCTCTGGTTTCAGTGTGACTGAGGGAGCAGTTTGATGAGATCATCAAAAAATAGAACCGCTAACAACCCCCCCCTTTCATGTTTTTCCAGGAACATCTCAACTACGTATCAGAAATCTCCCAAGAAGAGATCTTCATCCTGGACCCTGAACTGGTTGTCACGACGACAGTAGGCACCTCCCCCTCGGCCATGCCGGACCTGGTTAACCCCGCCTCCAGCCTGGTAAACAGCAGGTAGGTCGGTCACCACCACCACACTGGCGCTGTCAGTGTCGCCACAGGTTGAACCTCAACCTTAACCTCGCTCATCAGAGCCTGGGGTCCAGAAATAAAGGGTTCCTCATTCATTTCAATGAGATGAAAGCTTTGAAATGAACCCCTTTCAAAGCTTGCGGCAAGAAGAGAAAAAAAAGCAGAGTTTGGCTGCACTAAATGTGCTCCTGATTACTTTTGCAAAGGCCTAGTGCAGCATCCAGGCAGCAGTCCTGCCTCAAAGAAGTACAAACGGCTTAATGTCGCGCGTAGGAATCAAACTTCCTGGTTGGTAGTTTGATCTGTCTTCTGTAGGAACACACCGGCACAAACGTAGCCTCCCACAGAGTACAAAGTCAGTGCTTTTTAAGACAGAGCTTAGGGCTTTGGTGTCTCAGGAACTAGAGCGGCTCGTGCACTGATACTCTCCTCGTATTTCTCAGAGTACAGTAAGAAGTGAGATTCTGTGTCCACCTTTCTTTGACAAGGTGAACTCGCCGTGTCCTCTGGGTAATCTCAGGCTTCGTCCACTCAGGCTGCACGCTGTCAGAGCTGTCTGTAGACTTCTAGATTCTCTGTTAAGGGTCAAATAGAATTCTGATCTACTTTGTGATTCGGTGGTTTGGTTCCAATATTTGATCCCCTTGTGTTGAGATGATTGGGTTGGGCCAGATTGATTGGTGTATTGGGTATAAATTGGTGTATTGGGTTTAATTGCTGTATTGGGTATAAATTGGTGTATTGGGTATAAATTGGTGTATTGGGTATAAATTGGTGTATTGGGTATAAATTGGTGTATTGGGTATAAATTGGTGTATTGGGTATAAATTGGTGTATTGGGTATAAATTGGTGTATTGGGTTTAATTGGTGTATTGGGTATAAATTGGTGTATTGGGTATAAATTGGTGTATTGGGTATAAATTGGTGTATTGGTGTATTGGGTATAAATTGGTGTATTGGGTATACATTGCTGTATTGGGTATAAATTGCTGTATTGGGTATAAATTGGTGTATTGGGTATAGGGTATAAATTGGTGTATTGGGTATAGGGTATAAATTGGTGTATTGGGTATAAATTGGTGTATTGGGTATAAATTGGTGTATTGGGTATAAATTGGTGTATTGGGTATAAATTGGTGTATTGGGTATAAATTGGTGTATTGGGTATAAATTGGTGTATTGGGTATAAATTGGTGTATTGGGTATAGGGTATAAATTGGTGTATTGGGTATAAATTGCTGTATTGGGTATAAATTGGTGTATTGGGTATAAATTGCTGTATTGGGTATAAATTGGTATTGTCCAATTTCTTGGGTGGTTCTCCGAATTTTTGGGAGCTTTTAGTTTGTTAGTGGACCCCACATGTAACCACCATATAACATTATTGGTTTCTGGGTCAGTTCTTGGTGGCGTTGGCCCAAATAAGGTTTGAAAAAAGTTTGGTCCATATGTCTCAATCCGATATGAGCAGCTCCTCAGGGTCTTTGTTGGGTCTAGATAAACCCGAACACATCATCTACAGCTGTTTACATAACCATGTACATGCTGTACGCCATGTTTACTACTGTCTTCTTCTTTGGTGATCTTTAGTGAAAGCCCCTCTGATCAGACCTCCAACCAAGTCTTTGTCTACCCCGTTGCTTCTTCCTCCACTTCAGCTTCATCCTCTGCTTCCAGGTAAAAACACAAACCTACACTACACGACCAAGGTTTTCACTGCTGACTGTGTGTTGGTGCGTAACGTCATTGTTCAACCAGAAGACACCGCTGCAGTGGCTTTACACCCAGTTAGAATGGAACTTTTCTCTGTATAATTGCTTAAAAAAACCACATAAAACAGATATGTAGAAGCATAACATGTTGTGTTTCAGTGATTTTTTTCTGTTACATGCCCGTGTCCAGTAAATAGCTGCCGCTGTGGGAAGGTTCTCGGCTCACACTCGTTGGTTGAGTGTATGCAAATGTCATCGAGATGCTTCACAGTTTGAGTTGTCAAGCCTATAGAGCCTGTTGAGGGCAAAGCCTGCATGAAGTGGAACTGCATAATTCCGAAGCACATGTGTGTATTTATCTGTGTGGGTGTGTATAAATACATGAATAATATTTTCGATCTTCCGTTTCTTTTCCGTCGAGAAACAGCCAAGTGTTACTATTTGCTCTGTGTGTGTGTGTGTGTGTGTGTGTGTGTGTGTGCGCTCCATATGAAATCCTTTTCAACCATATTTACACGCACACTCACACAGATTACATTCTCACCTACAGGACTCCGTTAGAGCAGGTGTCTGATTCGAACGCTCTCTTTCAGAACGAGAAGGTCGTACGGAGAAAAAAAAAAGAAAAAATCGATTCAGTGAGAGAAGAGACGGTTTCTGATGTTATTCTATATTCTTCTTATTGTCAACGAATCCATTCCAACAACGTGCGGGTGTCTCACAAAGCCCGTTGGTTCCTACTAAAGACACGCATCTTTAAAGACGGTTCACAAATACACACTTAAAGTAAATCTGCAGCTCATATATCGACATTTTTCTTATGAATTGATAACAAATACCTCACCTAGACGAGTTATGTCACCAGAATACAATCGCCAGACTGTACTAGAACTACATTCATCTCGTGGTTTAGCTACCATTCATCCGGATATACCAAAAGTAAAGACATGTGGGCTCCAATGAAAACAGGGCTTAACTCCGCGGCAATGCTACGCTCATTGTTTGCGTGGCAAAAATCAACGTGTCTGAAAATGATTCCGATTTAAAGCAGAAAGTCAGCACTTCAACAGCTTTGAATCTGACCTTCCCTCTTCCTGTTCACATGCTGTGATGTGTTAACTCATTAGGATCAGTGCTCTCTTTTGTGCCATGCTACTAATGAGTGGAAGTTATTGGTCCAAATATCTACATGTGGGCATGTGGCGTCACTAAAGTTAATTGACCCCCGAGTGTAAAAAAGGCTGTTTGATTTAAGAGTTTTAATCATTATTTTTTTTGTTCATGCCATGAACGCTTTGATTATAAACATTACAAATAAAGATATGTATAGGAACATCACATTTCAGCTGCTCCGTGGGTACGAGATGTGAACGTACGGAGATTAGCGCACGGAATAGAAAAAAGAGAGGAATAAATAAAGGAACCGGTTACAATGCGAGTACCTGCTGATCCTGACAACACTTCCCTTTGGCTACGTGTGAGTGCGCACGCACGTGTTGTGAGTGCGTGCGTGCGTGCGTGTGTGTGTTTGGCGGGCTGATTTGCAATGCTGAGTGCACCGAGTGGGAGGACGAGGAGGAGAGATGAGACCGAGAGGCAGGGGCAGAGTGAGGGAGAGATGGGTTCTGGAGTCAGAAAAACAGTGGATGTGGAGAGGAAAACGCATGTCGGAGCACCGGGAGTCACGGCGATCCGCTGTGCTTAGACACACACACACACACACACACACACACACACACACACACACACACACACACACACACACACACACAACAGTGTGAGCGCTGTGCCCACGCAGGGCCAGAGGTGAACCATATTCCTCCCACCATAATTACCTCTCTCTCCTCTCTGCTCTCTATCCTTCTGTCTCTCTGACAAACACACTGAAAGACGCCTACACCCCAAACAGTTTGTGTTTTTTTTTTTTTTTTTTTTTTTTTTGGAAATGATTTTTGAGCCGATGGCTTCAGTTTACACTCCATCAGTTAAAAAATCAGACACAATCGGGGCTCTCGGAAATGTTAGCCAGGTTTATTTCAGGATAGAAAAACTTAGTGAATTGGGCTATTTCTGGGAGATTCTTCCCCCCCCCGCATTCACATGTTAGTTTTTACATTCAGTGTGTTAACTGATGTTTTCAGCACAAACACAGAGGAACCCAGACTGAACAAATGAACTTTACAAGTGTTTGTCGTTGTCGCACTGCATTTATCACCAACGACAGTAAAAATGTGTATCCCTTTTGTTATGTATTAATGGAAAAAAAAGAGATCACATAGTATACAATAAGAGGTGGACCTTGAGATGAGATTGCTTTTGTTGCCTCCTGTCAATCTAAACGTGGATGACAAAGGCCCGGAGAGGCTCAGAGTCGTGGAACATTTGGACATCTGCAGTTCAAACTCAGTCTGCTGATGAAGACCATGTGAAGGTTGCTAGTCAAGCCAGATTGGTGGTTGATTCTAAGGGTTAACAGTAGTCCTGCTGTAGGTTCTGATGGATAGTTCAGCACCAGATCGCCCCAGCTGACCAATGGCGAGGCAAAGATGGCGCTCATGGTTAAAAGAAACACTGGCTGTCGGTAGGAGACGGGACGCAAAGTGCGATCTCCGGTCTCGTAGTAAGATAAGATAAGATAAGTAAGAAGTTTATCTATGCAGAACAAAGTAGCGAAGAGTGCAAATATATAAAGAGTGCAATTAGACCAAATCTCCCCGCTCTCACTCTCTTCCCCATGGGGTAGATGTTGTCCAATTGTAGTCTCCCAGGTACTTGTAGTCCTGAACAGTTTTCAACTCCGCCCCCCCTGGATAGAAAATAGGTGTGGTGAAGTCAACCACCACCTCCTCCTTCATCCTGCCGAACAAACACAGGAGTGACACTAGACTCCAACCCCCAGAGATCTACTCAAAAGAGACCTTTTGAAGAAGTCCACGTTATCTCCAGAGGACACCAGGACAGGTTATCTCCAGAGGACACCAGGACAGGTTATCTCCAGGCAGGCAGGCAGGCATCACTAGCGAACACACGGGAGTGTTTTCAGTCATCATTTGATCTCTGAAGTGCATTATATGAACATTTTAGAGTTGCTAGACATGTATAAAGAATATGGTTGGGGGGGAAATAATTCTTTTTTAGAAAAGAATATGAACGTTTCCAAAGAAATAACAGAGCGCATGGATCCCTTCTCCCTTCTCTTTGCGTGCCTGCGGCCGTCTGGAGGCCTCGGCGGATGTTCTGAACATGGAGTTTGTTCAGTGACTTTGTTCCCTGTGTTCTTCCGTAGTTCTTCCCAGAGGCAGCGAGTGAACAGTGACGGCGCTGGTGAAACACCTGTGGCCAGCAAACTCAGCAGGTTGGTACACTCGCCCTGTGAAGTGCGTTATCTTAATACGTCAAATGAATCCCACCTTAAGGTGTCATCGTGTTGGATTTTATGCTTTGTGTGTTGCAGGGCGGGCTGCATCCATCGCTCCAACACCACCGCCGCCGATTTCAAACCAAAACTGAGGTCAGTCCCTGTACAAAACCACATATTTCAACTGTCATATATATATATATAAATCAACACATCGTCAGTATATCACCGAAATGATCTTAAAGAATGTTTGATCACACACAGTGTCTGCTGTCTGTGCTTTGTAGAAGGTTTTTCTCAGTACGGATCAATACCGCCGCGTACAAATGCGTATGAAACGGTGAGGTTAAAGGTCGGGGGGGGGGTTAGGGAGCTGCAACCAGAGGGGGTGATGTGGTTTCAGCATGGTTTGAGTGTGTTCATTCATAGTTCTTGTAATATTGTCATTCATCTCTGCTCATTAAAACATACTGGTACTCTGCTCATTAAAGCACTATGCACTGACAAAAAGAGTGTGCGCTGAACAGACCTGTGTGTGTGTGTGTGTGTGTGTGTGTGTGTGTGTGTGTGTGTGTGTGTGTGTGTGTGTGTGTGTGTGTGTGTGTGTGTGTGTGTGTGTGTGTGTGTGTGTGTGTGTGTGTGTGTGTGTCAGGTCTGGCTGGTTGTGTATTTAGTTCCAGCATCAGTTGTTCTAAGAGCAGGGAATTATTCAAAATGATCAAATATGATTATACATATCAAAGTTATGATAGCTAAATATAATCCTGAAATGACTTACAAGTCAAATAATGTAAATCAGTTAAATATCGGCCCGCTAAACAGGTTGCCAGATATATAAACTAATCATACAGAGTTGTTTTTCTTGGGTTCCGTCTGTTTATCATCTCACATTTGGGCATTTCAGATCCAGGCTGTTTTTTAATTACATTGCTAAATGCCCATTGGTCAGGGTGTGGTATTTAGAGCATGTGGTGGAAACATGTAGCTGTGAATCCACCTCCCAATGGAAAGAACCAAAGCTAACACCTCTCCAGACTCTCTGACTTCTGGCTCACTAATGAGTTTCACCATGTAGGCCTATGGCACAGAGGAATAGGATTTATCAGGCGATGATGCACTCAAGACTTGTAAGTAGGAGGATACATTCATTAACAACAATGAGACTCCGTGTAGAGAGGAAATGAAGAATCTTCAGAGTGGAGCTCAGAGAACAACCTACAGCTGAACGTCAGTAAAAATCAATGAGCTGCTGAGGAAAGCAAACTTTTTGAGAAGGCAAAATTCCGTTTTTTTTTTAGTTTTCGTCCACTCTGAAACCCTGAACGCACCTCAACACACACAGCGTAGAGGAAACAGTAGGTTTGGGCCTTGCAGTTCTGGCGCATAACAATGAATATATACACATCATTATATCGCACTTGATAGATAAAAGACGAGGCTTGTTTGTGGCTGTGCGTGATTGTGTGTGTGTGTTTTCAAAGTGAGAATTCTAAATGTCTGTAAACGTAGCGCGAACTGAAACACTTCTGTCTCGTTGTTCAGACAGGAAAAGAGCCAAAAGACAAGTGAGGCGGAGCGGGAGAGAGAAAAAGGTAAAACACACACAAACACACACATATACAGCGGGTAAAATAAGTATTGAACACGTCACCATTTTTCTCAGTAAATATATTTCTAAAGGTGCTATTGACATGAAATTTTCACCAGATGTCGGTAACAACCCAAGTAATCCACACATACAAAGAAAAGCAAACAAATAAATTCAGAAATTAAGTTATGTTTACCAAACCAATACTTTTTCCCTGTGTCATTCCATTTTATTACACATAACTTAATTTCTGAACATATTTGTTTGGTTTTCTTTCTTTGTATGGATTACTTGGGTTGTTACCGACATCTGGCTTCTGAAACAATGACAGAGTATTGGAAATAAGTATTGGACACGTCATCATTTTTCTCAGTAAATATATTTCTAAAGGTGCTATTGACATGAACTTTTCACCAGATGTCGGTAACAACCCAAGTAATCCATACATATAAAGAAAACCAAACAAATAAGTGCAGAAATTAAGTTATGTGTAATAAAATGGAATGACACAGGGAAAAATAACTTGTTCATTTCAGATCGGTTTGGTAAACATAACTTAATTTCTGAATTTATTAACAAACAAAATTTGGTTTTCTTTGTAAATACATTTCAGTAAGCGTGTTCAATACTTTTTCCCTGGATTACTAACTTAATTCTGAATTTATTTGTTTGGTTTTCTTTGTATGTATGGATTATCTCTGGTGAGAATCTCATGTCAATAGCACCTTTAGAAATATATTTACTGAGAAAAATGGTGCCGTGTTCAACACTTATCTTACCCGCTGTATATATACCCGTCAGCTACAAGGTTCAGTTCTGTCTTAAGATGGAGCATCACTACCTACAGGACACGGGGAAGTGAGAAACGAGACAGCTTCAGTCTCCAGACAGACTGTTTGTCTTTCTCTGACACATATTTTTCTCAACCGCCGTCTCCTCGCGCTCACTTTGCATTCTGGGAGTTAGGTGTGTTGGAGCCTGAGCTGTCTTCTTTTTGTCAGCCTCACTGGTTTTATTCTCTTTGGGAACTGGCATGTTTCCACTTCATGATCTGGTTCACTTTGGTTTTCTTTCTTGGTTTGTGGGGTTTGATTCCTGTTTTGGCGTTTTCACATTCGGGGGCTGAACACAACCCTGTCAGATAAAGTGTTTTTGAAAATCAGTTTTTTTTGCAAAAGTAATATTATCTCCAGTAGGGCTGTAGTTTATGAAAGAGGCATGTTGAGAGGATTTATGTAATGCACATACATAGATTGACATCTTTAAAGGATAATTCTGGGTTATTATATAGTCAGTCATTTCTGTCAGATATACCTACCATATAATCGGTTCAGATCCAGGTTACTCATTATCTGTAATGCCTGGGAGAGTCTTGGCTTGTCAGATGTGTCATTTGTGGTACTACAGGTAAATAAATACGATATATATGTCTTGCTCCAATTCATGGTTGCCATTGAAATGAATAGTAGAGCTGCATGTTTTGCCTCAGCTCTATTCTCAGTCTGAACACAGCTTCTTCCCTGACTGTACCTGAACGCCGCGTTGACGTTGACGTTGACGTGGACGACCTCAGACCGCCGCAGTTTTTATGAAGACGTAGATTAAGTCATTTTAAAAATCAGTCTGCCTTTTTCTTTATGTCCAACATGCATCTCCTGTTTATAATGCAGACACACACACACACACACACACACACACACACACACACACACACACACACACACACACACACACACACACACACGTCACTTGCTCCATTGAACTCTCAGTTTGATGCAGTCAACCTGTCTGACCCCAATGAGAGCTGTGTGTGTGTGTGTGTGTGTGTGTGTGTGTGTGTGTGTGTGTGTGTGTGTGTGTGTGTGTGTGTGTGTGTGTGTGTGTGTGTGTGTGTGTGTGTGTGTGTGTGTGTGTTGGAGGAGAAGATGTGCCCAATTTATGAGTATGTGAGAGGGGGGGGGGAGGGGGAGGTCTTTGCATAGCCTCTATAGTTTTATAAACCTCCTCTCCTCTCTCATTCCTGTCCTCTTCCTCCTCTCCTCTCTTCCTCCTCCTCTCCTCCTCTTCCTCTTCCGATTGGCTCTCACTTTATCTGGTTTTCTTAATTCTTTCCCTGGGCTGAAACCATTTAATTCCTACGTTCAGAGTGTGTGTTGGGTTTTGTGGCCTGTGTGTTGTTTTTGATTTATCTTGCAGCAGCAAAAGCTCTTAAGAGAAGTTTGAAGTCTGCTCTCTCTCTCTCTCTCCCTCTCTCTCTCCCCCCTACACACACTCACACTAAGCCTAACATAACTGGATTAGGACTCGGCTATTCAGAGAGAGAGAGAGAGGAGGGAAAGCGAGTATTGAGGTCAACCTAATAAACATTCATCTCGTATGTCGGCCTGGCTTCAGCGGCACACAGTCACTAATGACATTAACATGCCACGTCGCGTGTGTTGGAAGTGGTCTTTGATAAGGAAACTTTTATCGTCTTTCTCTAATTCTAATGCTATGTTTGCCATTTTAGTTCGCTAATGAATATTGAACATCACAATATGCCCTTCTGGTGAGGCCCCACAGTTAAACACATACGGTACACATCCGTCGTTGATAGAAATGTGGCCAACGACATAAACGTGGCCAACGACATAAACGTGGCCAACAACATAAACGTGGCCAACAACATAAACGTGGCCAACAACATAAACGTGGCCAACGACATAAACGTGGCCCGGTCGGGACTAATCTGTGTCGTGAAATGGATCCAAAAATAGAACGTTTATGCACACACAGCCCCTTGCCCGCTTTTTCAGCATTTTTTTTGGGGTGGGAAGTTACACTTTAACGCTACAGATCTCAGCTGCGTGCTGCATCGAAACTGTTGTGGGTGCAGTTTGGCAGAAGAGGATTGACGGCGACTAAAAAAGACACCGACCGTCGGCCCGGCGGAGTCCTGACTGGTGCACGGAAGTATCCGGCATCTCCTTTTCCCAACTGGATCCCCCAGTCCACAGAACAAAACACAAATACAGAAACACTGTCATGTAGCACCCCCGACTACCCTAAGAGAAATCCATGAGCGTGGGAAGGTTCCTCAGTGACACACGGAGATCAGGTTACTGAATACTGTATGAGATTTATAGAATCCTGTGAAATAACCTGGTTTACTCTCTCTCTCTTTTTCTCTCTGTCTCTCTCTCTCTCTCTGTCATGATGCCAGAGATTGAGTTGATCGAGTGTGTGAAGAACAAGGACAGCAAGAAGGTGAGTGACAGGTTCATTAGCCAATCAATCAATCAATCAATCAATCAATCAATCAATCAATCAATCAATCAAGGAAGAACATCGTATAATCCCTGCCTGTGATGAGTACCATTGATCACCATTAATTGCAAATAATATAATTTGATTAGAGTAAAGAGTGGTGTTTGCTGTCACGTATGGAAACATCTGGATCCATGTAAATGTTTGTTTTTACTGTTTTGGTTTCCAACTAGCACAGCATTAAGTTCTTCTCTTATTTATTGTAGTATTCAATCAAAAATGTTGCTACATATTCCATCTTATTTTCCCGTTTAAGGCTCATTTAACACCCGTTTCCCCAAAAAGCTGCAGGAGCTGCACCTGAAGGGGGCGGACCTCACGGTGCTGGACCTATCCGGCTGCAGTCTGCTGCACCACGCCGTCGCCACAGGAAGCAAAGAGACGGTCCGCTACATCCTCGACAATGGTAACTGTAGCATACAGCCAGATGTTGTCACTAGATTTCATTCAATGAAGATTGTGATGTAATTCTAATACGCCCAGGCTTCTAGACCTCCATGGGAGATGTCAGAGTAAAACATGGTGTTTTATTAACAGTTACTTAATGCACATCACATGTATATCATCTATATATATATATATATATTATTTTTTTTAATATATTTTTTTTAATATATATATATACAGTACCAGTCAAAAGTTTGGACACACCTTCTCATTCGACTACTTTGAAGAATCTAAAATATAAAACATATTCTGGTTTGTTGAGCATTTGTTTGTTTACCACATAATTCCATATGTGTTCCTTCATAGTTTGGATGTCTTCAATATTAATCTACAATGTAGAAAAAATAAAGAAAAACCATTGAATGAGAAGGTGTGTCCAAACTTTTGACTGGTACTGTATATTTTTTTATATATATTTATATTTTTATATATATTTTTTTATATATATATATTTTTATATATATATATATTATTTTATATTATATTATTTTATATATATTTTTTTATATATTTTTATATATTTTATATACAGTATCAATCAGTTTTATATATTTTTATATTTTTATATATATTTTTATATATATATATTTTTATTATATATTTATATTTTTATATATTTATATTTATATATATATTTTTTATTTATATTTATATATATTTGTTTATGTATATTTTTATATATATTTATATACAGTATCAATCAGTTGTTACAGTAGGTAGGGATGAACATTTCAACAACATGATATCTTTTTTTAGTTAAAGTATTATTTGTCACCATCTCATGATCATCAGTTGCCACTGTTGTAAGGAATTAATTCATTCCATTCATAAAAAAACAACAACATTGAAATTATGCAATGGTCTGTTTGGACAGTTAATCTTTTCAACTGTCTGTTTTCCAGCTCCTAGTGACCTGATAGATGTCACAGAAAAACTACAGTAAGTAAAGTCATGGGTACTTTTATCCCCTAAACCATTCAACTATTTAAATATGAAAGTTTATACAAACAAATGAGTAAAATGCTGATATTCAAGTTGTAGTTTACTGTAGTTTACACTCAAAAGTTTTGACCTGTTGCTGCAGCACCATCTTTGATGTTGTTCCACTGGGCTCTGGTCTGTCTCTCTGGGCAACCTAACAAGTGTACCGAATGTTAAAGAGAATAAATATAAGGCACCAAACAAAAGCCGTAGGGCCCACCTGACCATCAAAGGTGCTGGACTCTCAGAAGACGGTGAGAGTCGCTGACATCTCATGCTCCCACCTCTCTGTCTCTGGCCACCAGTGGGGAGACGGTTCTTCATCGAGCTGCATCGCTGTGTCACAGGACCATCTGCCACTATCTGGTAGAAGCAGGAGCCTCGCTGATGAAAACGGACCTCCAGGTAGGTTCAGTACACACAAACACGTGGACTGTATGTTGCGAAAGCCTGAATAATTCATCTCTTTTCAAAGGAGGACAAGTCAGAGTGCTGAAGTTCATTGGTTGAACCCAAAATAGACTTTCTTTTAGCAGTTTAGCTAACTATTTAGACATGGTTCTTTGCATTTGGACATAACTCCAATTAAGCACTTTAAATTGGATGATCTTTCTGTTGTAGCACACTTTGTACGAAATAGTCCGGAGCAAGGAGTTACGAGCTTGGTTGCTCTATTTCTTCAGACGTAGTAACCATGTTCTCCCATATCTTACATTGATAGCCCAGAAGTATAGTATTTGGAATTGAGCCTGACTGGTCCATGTGGATTCTAAATCCAATGAACAGTTTTGTAGATCTAGACAATGAAGAAGACACATTCACAGAGTGCATGGAATGTGCTAGGAAGCCATTATAACGTGATCTCTGCGGGTCAGGACCCTCAGAACTTTTATTAGGGTTTCCAAGTAAATGTGAATCATTTCTTCCATAGTCTTAAACGTCTTTAAGAATGGTCTAAATCCACTATTCTCCTGCTAATTGCCTCATTTCTCTGCGCACTGGTAGTATTAAATATTTAGGAATCAACATTTTCCACAGGCTGTCAGAGTTGGTTCCTTCTAAACTTTAACCCAGTTCTCAAAACAGAACAGGACGGCCTTCAACTTGGATGAATCTACCAAAAAAAACAAGACAACTAGACTCAAACTAGCCCCCTTTCAAATAAAAATTAAAAACCAAGGACGTCTGGAATCAACACAAATGTACTACTACAAAACATAACTATGTAAGTTAACTATCTGCACCTCGGGCATCTGCTCGCTCCCTTGATGGTTGATCTGGTGCCTCGACTTCCTAAGCTGACCTCTCCATGGAGAGCCAACGTAACCTCCTCCATCTCCAGAGATGCATGTGAATGTGTCCTTGGGCAAGACACTTAACCCCAGATTGCCCCCACAGGAATGGGTATGAATGGTCAGTGAGGGTCCGGATGAGCTAGCTGGGCCCTTACATGGTAGTCCCTGTCATCAGTTTATGAATGGTTGAATGAAATGTAGTTTTAAAGTGCTTTGAGTGGTGGGAAGGCTAGAAAAGTGCAGTCCATTTTCCATTTTCCATTACCATCTGCTGGGAATCTGGGTTTTGGGCGGATGCAAGGAAAAAGATACCTGCCGGCATGCATAGTGCCTACTATAAAGACTGGTGGAGGAGGTCTGGGCTGTTTTTTTTAGGGTTTCTCCCGAGTTCCAGTGAAGGGGAAACCAAGAAACTTTAGCCAGTTGGGCACTTCCAACTTCCACCAAGACCTTTTGCAGCTCCAGCATGACCCATGAAGAAATGGTAGACAAGTTTGGTCAAACGCATTTCACACCGTTGAGGCCTTCTTCATCCAACATCAGTGCCCCAGACCTCACACGTTTTCTTTTGGCTGATTGGACACAAATTCCCACAGAATCGCTCCAGAACGTCTTCCCAGAAGAGTGGCGGCTGTCAAGGGTACAACGGGAGGGGGGGCCAACTCGATATCAATGTAAATGGATTTAGAATTGCTCGCGATGGCCAGGTCACTGACTTTTTTTTTGTGTATGTGTGTGTGTTGGCCTCATATATGCATCTTCTTTCGATTCTTGTTCATTGTTCATTTTTCCATGGAGGTTTCAACAGTGCAGATAAAGCTCCTAACTGGCTGGACTCAGCAATGACCTAGATACAGAGAGAGAGAGAGAGAGAGAGAGAGAGAGAGAGAGGGGAGTGAGAGTGCAATGAATGGAAAGAGAGACGAACGACTCGAGAAGAGAACGCTATGATTTAGACATCTCGAAAGTACTCTGTTTTATCTCCACATCTCTGCACTCAACACGAAAGGTCTCTCTCTCTCTCTCTCTCTCTCTTTTCGCTTTATCTGCATGTCTTTCTCTCTCTCTCTCCCTCCCAAAGACACACACACACACACACACACACTGGACTCAACTAATTAGCGTCTGTTCTAAACTCTGGAAGTGATTCAGCGACCACTTACAGTAGAATGTGTGTTTGTGTGTGTGTGTGTGTGTGTGTGTGTGTGTGTGTGTGTGTGTGTGTGTGTGTGTGTGTGTGTGTGTGTGTGTGAGCGAGCGGGCGTCCTCTCAAGGACACGTTTTGTTTACTCCATTTTGAATTCCGTTGTTTCTCATTATCTCATTTGTATTAGTCGGAGACAATGTTGCTTTAACAGCAGCACTTCTCAGTCGTAGAGGGGGCCCCTAATGAAACGCCACATTGTCTCCGGCACAGAGGGGGGTAAGCCTCTAGCAAACGCCCTTTTAGTTCTTTAACGGGACTCTTAAGCCCCGTGTTCATCACAGTGCAAACGTTGTTGGTATGTTGTTAAGAGTTTTACGGTACCAGAGGTCCGAGGTAACGACTTATCTTACTGTGCCGTGAGAAAAGACATCGGAAGCTAAAATAGGAACCAGCTTTCCACTTCCATGACTGAACGCTCATTGTGAGATCTTTAAATGTTTAACCGAAGAACAGAAAGGCGAGAGCGGTGGAATGAATCTGTGAACGTGTAAATCTTCGTGTGTCTAATCAGGGCGAGACTCCTAAGAACCGGGCGGAGAAGGCCAACGACTCTGAACTGGCGGCTTATCTGGAGAACAGGCAGCATTACCAGATGATCCAGAGAGAGGACCAGGAGACGGCCGTCTGAAAGCGTTGAGCTCTTCCGCGTTCTCCTTCCTCATCCTCACAGCGGCTCCTGAGGGCCGGTCTGACGGGAGGACCGGTACAAACATACCAGTTCTTTGCATTTGACACAAAGATGAGGGTTGGAAGGTCCTAAGATTATGAGATGCTCATGAAGTCCTTTCATTTTTGAGAGGAACAAGTGTTGGTGAAGTCTGGAAAACAGTTTTGGGATGATCAGAATCTTCTGCCGGACTTTGAACAGCTACCTAGAGGAGACCTCTTGTTGGGACTTCTTCTTCGTTGTCCAAAACTCTTCATGTCATGGTTGAACATACTCAGGAAATGTAATAAATGTCGTACAACCATGGAGTTAAAATCTAAGAAGACTAAAGTTTTAAGGCCCAGTCACTATGGCTACAAAGTGCATTACACACCTGACCAAAATGTCTTTGAGATTATGGAATATTTTGTGTGTGAAAGGTCGAGATTTTGGAGTTCGGTATTTGAATATCTACAGTTAACACTTTTTCGTAATGCCTTGTCATGGAGCGAAAGGTTTAACATGTTTGCATTAATGTGTTAAGGTCAGGGGGTCGGGGAAATCACATCAGTATCAGGTTTCATTGCCATCCAGTAGTCGTAGAGAGATCGTTTCTTTACCGTCCCTTAGCCTGTGAAGCTCTGTGATCACAAACATCACCCTCATTTATGGTGGGAACCTGTTTTGGTTGGTCTTACCTCAGCCATACCACTTCATCAATATTAGTGTACATGCTGTAATAAGTTGACTTTTATCAACATATTCTAGAGAATCATTATTATTTATATGTTGGACAAATAATCAAAGTGATGTATTTTCTGGTGCCTGCCCTGAAGGATTGGACTTTTATTTCCACTTATGTGACTTTTTATTTCCACAGATACGTTCTGTCAAGTTAGATCAAATGGGTGTGTGTGCGCGTACTTTAAGAAAAAAATAAAATAAAATGAAATGTTCATATTTTGTTAAGATTGTTTTAGTAAAATCCAGTCTCAAATCATGTATTATGGATTATTATAGATTGGTTGTGCCAAACGTTAGAGGCTGAGAAGTTGACAAACCTGGATCTACACGATGCGCCGGAAAAATCTGGACACCAACTCAACAAAATCAGGGACAAGATCTGTAAGGATCCTCTCTCCATGGAGACGAGGAACCGGGTTTCTCGTGCTTCAATTGGAACGTTCGATGCTGAATACGATCAGAACATTGGACATGGATGCACACGCAAAGCCTGGTGTCTCTGCTAGTCTCTCTGTACATTCTCTTTATAACTGATAAGGATATTTTCTTCAAGAGATGCATTTTCTCATAAATGTCTTTTGTTTGCATTCCATTTAATGGCACAACTTCCTTTATGACTTAAGTCTACCAAAGAGCTTTGACAATGAAGAAGTCTTGACCCGTTCAGACCTCTGCTCTGTGTGAACCCTCTCCTAGTTATGGGATGGAGTAACGGACTAATGCACAACCCATCTTCGGGCATATTTGAGGAGAGAAAGTTTCTGTGCAACAAGTCTTTTGAGGATTTGTGTATTTTGTACAGTAAATTATTAGAAAGAACTCTGATTCAGCACAGCCACTGCTGGAATAATCTGTAAACCAAAAAGACTGGAGTCTCCCAATCACGTCAGTTTATCTCCTGCCTGTGCTGTGATTTTAGCATTTGAAAGGTCTTCAGTTTAGCGTTGCATTGACAGTAAATTCTTGCATGTACTGTATCGCAGTGATGTATAGCAGCTTTTTTTTTTTTTTAAATTTAAACGTTTGAATTCTCTTATCTTTTTCTGTCTTTCTATTCCTGCATTTGTTGATTGAAGTTCTTTGGCATTTGTATGATTTGTTTATGAGATTAATATGAAGACAATAAAAGAAGAAAGTTTATTTGCGAACTTGAACGCGTTTCTTTTGTCTGTTTTATAGATATGGCATTTATTTGTCAGATCTTTTGCATAAACCAAACTAAGTAGTTTCCATTGAAGAAGGTATTTTATTTTGAAAAGCCTGTATGCATGTAACGAACGGAAAAAAATGGCTATCCTGGAGAGGATTTCATACGAACCCTTGTATGAGGATACGTTGCATACAGTACAAGGTCTTTTTGAAATTTTGGTCGTTTTTGCTATTTAAATACTGATTATTGTTAATTCATATGTCTCAATGTCTGATTTAACCTCACTGTATGCCAAGCACTACTTAAACACTTAAACACTCTGCATATAGACCTCAAAATACAGTGGTTTGTTTCAGTTTTCTAAATGAATCTCCTACACTGGTCATCAAGGTATCGTCTTACAGCGATCGCAGATGTTTTTTCCAAGAAGTGTTGTCCATGGAGCCAAACCTCTGAGTCACTGGCCGTGTCTCTTAAGTTTTTCCCCTGATTTAAACAGTGTGTCAGCAGTGCGGGGGGATTATCGGGCTCGTTTCACGTAGCAAAGAAGCATTATTGGATGTTGCTATGCAGAGAAAAACGTGGAGCGCCATTGTTAGTATGTCATTTTTAGAGGATGTGAAGGGCTGCAGGAGTATTTATTTGATCAGAAAGTAACAATAATGTGTATTGCCATACACTGCAATAGACATTTGATATGCATGGATTATTTTATTGATTGCTTTGGATTTGGTTGCAGAGACTAATTAGGGTTAGTATTATTTATGCCCTAATGAGGTCCATATATCTTGATATTTTCCATTTGCCACTATGTTTGTGCATTAGTCTTAATACAAATAAATCTATATGTGTGTATCGTATCTTCCCATCCTGGGTAAGGTATAACACTGTGGGCAATTCACGGTGAGAAGAACTTAAGCCCCACAATCCCTTGCAGCTTGTCTGGGTCAGGTATATATATATACCTAATGATGATCCCACTGAACAAAGCATATCAATAGTCCACGGGGGTTCAAATGCTTCTTGTCTTTAAAGTCTAAAACATCTAAAACCATCCAGCTTTAGTTACGGTTCCAAATGTTTGGTGACTCTTCCTGCTCTTAAAGGGTTGGTGTACAAAGAATATTCCAAAAATTCAAAATGAAGGGCCTGTGTCCACATAGTGTCTTTCCTGAAGACCAACATCTTGTTTTCACTTGTTCCCAATGAGGAGAAAGCAAAAATAAAATAAAAAAGGTGCTGCACCCAGAGTCTTCTATCTGAGAGCGCCGCCTTTATGCTAACGTTACTGGGTTAATCTGGGTTAATCTTTATGCTAACGTTACTGGGTTAATCTGGGTTAATCTTTATGCTAACGTTAATCTGGGTTAATCTTTATGCTAACGTTACTGGGTTAATCTGGGTTAATCTTTATGCTAACGTTACTGGGTTAATCTGGGTTAATCTTTATGCTAACGTTACTGGGTTAATCTGGGTTAACCTTTATGCTAACGTTACTGGGTTAATCTGGGTTAACCTTTATGCTAACTAACTTTATGCTAACGTACTGGGTTAATCTGGGTTAACCTTTATGCTAACGTTACTGGGTTAATCTGGGTTAATCTTTATGCTAACGTTACTGGGTTAATCTGGGTTAATCTTTATGCTAACGTTACTGGGTTAATCTTTATTAACCTTTATGGGTTAATCTTACTGGTTAATCTTTATGGGTTAATCTTTATGCTAACGTTACTGGGTTAATCTTTATGCTAACGTTACTGGGTTAATCTTTATGCTAACGTTACTGGGTTAATCTTTATGCTAACGTTACTGGGTTAATCTTTATGCTAACGTTACTGGGTTAGCCTTCTTGCTACAACTAATGGGTTAGCCAGGGTCAGCCTTTGTGTTAATGGTACTGGGCTAGCCGTTTTGCTACTATTAATTGGTTTCTCCAGGGTTAGCATTATGCTAATGTGACTGGGTTGGCCAGGGTTATATGATTGCTTATATGCTAGTAGGCTAACCTACTTTCTGGGCCCTGTTTCCCCATGTTTCTGTGTACTAATGCAGACAATTATTGAAAGAAATTGGTCCGAGAACGCTGCCAACAGCACTGTAGCCATTACCGGCCAATTTCCTGCAATCATCAGACAACAATATTAACTTTAATTCAATAAATGCTCTTGAATCAGTTCTTACTAATACATTACACCAAACAATATTGTCAACATTTTAATTGAATCACAAATGTCATAGATGTGTCATTTTGTTTAAAATGGGGGAAAAAAAGGATATTCATGTTTCTCCATCTAAAGTCCAAACAAAGCTACTGCTATTCACCCCCAATAATAAAGACCAAGCTACACTTTAAGCTTTAAATGATCAATACATCTGTTCTTTTAAGGCCTTCGATGCTGCTTCCTGATGTGATGTCCTCTCACTACAGTAATGACAATAAGTATAAGACAATACAATATTGCGAGAATAAAAGAGAAATACAGCATATTCTAACTTTGGCTGTGGCAGAGCATTTGAACATAGATTTGATGTAGATATTAGTGATGAAATGCCTTTGGTTTGAGGTTCAGGTTCAGTGAGGGAAGCAGCAATAGAACGCATGCCGCTCCATTCATTCCTGTGAAATCTCTATTCATTTATCCCATTGACAAGTGCGAGCTAATGCCTCATGAATAATGAAAGCTTCAGTTCTCAGCTTATTTTGGTGTCTTTGATCCGGAGCGTGACACGCTGCCAACTGCACTTATGCTCCTTTACAAAGCGTAATCAAACTCTATTATCTCCCATGCGGCGTGGGACATCTACAGTAGCTCGTTCTGTAAAATTTGGTGTATTGTCAGTTTGTGAAATAATCTTGACTTATGTCACATAGTTTTCCTTCTTTGTTGTTCTTTTAGATATATGTATCTAAATATTTGTCTCTTGGCTTGTTTAAATTCCATCAAAGCTTTCTCTGATACATTTCCATCAATAACATGGCGATGCTCTCTGCTGCTGCTGCTCTTGCCTTCTGGTCTCTTTTTCATCAAGATCGACTCCACATTATGGGTATAAGATGAAAGCGAGAGACG
>NC_072470.1:12665617-12668117 GCF_027596085.1 Anoplopoma fimbria | reverse complement strand
AATACAACTATTAAGTCTGGTTTAATATCTTTAATACAACTAATAAGGTTTAATATATTTAATACAAATATTCAGTCTGGTTTAATATCTTTAATAAAGATATTCAGTCTGGTTTAATATCTTTAATACAGATATTAAGTCTGGTTTAATATCTTTAATACAACTAATAAGTCTGGTTTAATATATTTAATACAAATATTAAGTCTGGTTTAATATCTTTAATTTAATATCAATAAAGATATTAAGTCTGGTTTAATATCTTTAATACAGATATTCAGTCTGGTTTAATATCTTTAATACAGATATTTAATATCTTTAATAAGTCTGGTTTAATATCTTTAATACATATTAAGTCTGGTTTAATATAATTTAGATATTCAATACATATATTCAGTCTGGTTTAATATCTTTAATACAGATATTCAGTCTGGTTTAATATCTTTAATACATATATTAAGTCTGGTTTAATATCTTTAATACAGATATTAAGTCTGGTTTAATATCTTTAATACAACTATTAAGTCTGGTTTAATATCTTTAATACAACTAATAAGTCTGGTTTAATATCTTTAATACAAATATTAAGTCTGGTTTAATATCTTTAATACATATATTAAGTCTGGTTTAATATCTTTAATACAACTAATAAGTCTGGTTTAATATCTTTAATACAACTATTCAGTCTGGTTTAATATCTTTAATACAAATATTAAGTCTGGTTTAATATCTTTAATACAGATATTAAGTCTGGTTTAATATCTTTAATACAAATATTAAGGTTTAATATCTTTAATACATATATTAAGTCTGGTTTAATATCTTTAATACAGATATTAAGTCTGGTTTAATATCTTTAATACAGATATTCAGTCTGGTTTAATATCTTTAATACATATATTAAGTCTGGTTTAATATCTTTAATACATATATTCAGTCTGGTTTAATATCTTTAATACATATATTAAGTCTGGTTTAATATCTTTAATACAAATATTAGTCTGGTTTAATATCTTTAATACATATATTCAGTCTGGTTTAATATATTTAATACATATATTCAGTCTGGTTTAATATCTTTAATACAGATATTCAGTCTTCATCTTTTGAGCAGATATAACTAAACTATAATGAGCACATATCAAATCCTCTGGAAAGGAGATATGACCTAAAGTCAAATAGTTTTTTGTTCTGTTGCAGAAACACACACACTGCCCTGCGGTGTGTGTGTGTGTGTGTGTGTGTGTGTGTGTGTGTGTGTGTGTGTGTGTGTGTGTGTGTGTGTGTGTGTGTGTGTGTGTGTGTGTGTGTGTGTGTGTTCATGGTCACTGGCTCCACTAACAATCACATTGTGTATAATGGGTGAAGGGCTTTTGACAGACTGTCTTCTCTCTGTGCTTTCTGTACATGTGGGCTGCATCGTATCCATTCATTTGCCTTCCCAGAATCCACTTCAGTGACTTCTAAAGACCTCCTCTCTGACTCTGTGTGTGTGTGTGTGTGTGTGTGTGTGTGTGTGTGTGTGTGTGTGTGTGTGTGTGTGTGTGTGTGTGTGTGTGTGTAAGTCATCATCAGCAGCAGAGAGTTTACAGGTCATGGCTAAGCGACTCCTCTCGTTCTCTTTCTCTCTCTCTGGTATGTTCTTGTTTTTCTCCGTTCTCTTGCGCTGGCCTCGGCCTCGTGGGCGTTTGACGCCGACTTGTCGGATAGCAGGTTCGCTGTAACTCCGAGACCAGCTTCTTTTTTGCATTGAAACTTGTTGGAGTACAGTTATCAACATCCAAAAAGAAAAAATGCAACATGCACTATAATCGGTTGCATTAATCATGATGCATTGAGGGCCGCTCTTTTCGCATGCTTCCTCAGCAAAACGCCGCAGCAAGCCGGCTAACGATGAGCCACAAGGGACTCTGTTTTTAAAGGGGCCACCCCCCCCCCACAGAAAGAAATACACATGTATATTTAATGAAAAGTGGCTGGGGTTTGGGGGGGTTTTTGGAAAGTTGATTATTTCACAGCTGAATGCACCTCTTTGTTTTGAGAGTTTTTGAGAGGAGGCTCGACGAGCCAAGTCAAACTGCCAGAGAGAAACATAGCTGCCATCTAGATTCAATCAGAACCATGGGGGGGGGGGTGTTGGATTGTGTGGTGGCGAAAAGACACAACTCGTCATGAGTTACAGACAGGAAACATGGGGAGGAACGTTAACATGGATCGTTTTACTGGGAGAGGGGTTATCGGCCCTCAGCCCAACCCCCAACCAGGAGAACCACAAGGGGGGAACCGGTCTTGGAACTCGTCGTCTATCTGTCCGGTGTCGATTCCAAGCTGTAGGCATCCTATAATAAAATGTATAATATATATGCTGGTTAGCTACGAGCTGCCGACGTGGTTAGAGCCCTTGAGAGGAAAACGGAAATGTTCCCGATCTGATGTTTATGCACATTTAACCTTTCACCTGAAGACAAGGCTTGGTGCTGATGGTGGACACTCGCAATGACCT